>NC_052147.1:75738474-76034067 GCF_902713615.1 Scyliorhinus canicula | reverse complement strand
GAGGGGAACATTGACCCCCAAACGCTGAGGACGGCACAGGATGCGGGCACTGATGTCGAGCAGCATGGGGGGGAGGAGGAGGAGGAGGAGGAGGAGGAGGAAACACTGATGGTGGAGCCAGGGTGCCAGAGGCGACAATCAAGGGTGTTCCGTGACCGGATCTCTTTCGAGGCACTGCCGGACATCACCTGCAGGAGGAGACTCCGGTTCAGCAGGGAGACGGTTCGCACATATCTGCCACCTCCTGTCGCACCTCGCCCCACGTGGAATGGAAGGAGGACACGGGATACCGGTTGCCGTCAAGGTGATGGTGACACTTAACTTTTATGCTACCGGTTCCTTCCAGTCTCCGAGTGGGGACCTATCCGGGATATCGCAGGCATCGGTCCACAGGTGCATCCGGGACGTGACCGACGCCATGTTCGCCATCGCGGACCACTACATCACCTTTCCCAAGGATCCGAGCAAATCAAGAAGCACGAGCCCGTGGATTTGCCAACGTGGCCAGGATACCGATGGTCCAGGGAGTGATTGATGGTGTTCACGTCCCCATGAGCCCACCTGCAGGCAACAGGGAAGTGCTCACTAACAGGAAGGGGACATAATCCATGAACATCCAGGTGGTATGCGACCACTACATGAGGATCATGCACATGTGCGCAAGGTTCCCAGGGAGTGTGCATGATGCGTACATTCTTGCGCAGTCGTTCATCCCCGGCTGAGGGGCTGGTTGCTGGGTGACAGGTGTTATCCACTGAGGTCTTGGCTGATGACGCCCATACGGAGGCCTCAGACCAACGCGGACACCCTATACAATGAGGCCCATGCAGCAACCAGGGGTGTGGTGGAGCGCTGCTTTGGTCTGCTGAAAATGAGATTCAGATGCCTGGACCACTCCGGAGGGGCCCTGCAGTACCAGCCCGGCAGGGTCGCTTGCATTGTTGTGGTATGCTGTGCGCTGCACAACATCGCAATGCAGAGGGGAGATGCCCTGGTGGAGAAGTCAGAGGGAGAAACCACTGGCAGTGCTGCCAACGCTGAAGAGGAGGAGGAGGAGAAGGTTGAGGAGGTTGGTGGTGCATTGGGCACAGCACACAGACACGACCTGGGTGCTGGTAATGTCCAGGAGGCTGCACGACGGCTCCGGCGAGGACAGCGGGTACGCGACGCGTTGGTGGCTGCAAGATTCACGCATCGCGTGCGACGGCATCGTTGAACACTACCACTACCACCTGCATCGCCAGTTGTGCAGACGGACAGCACACAACTCCCCCCTCCCCCGCACCGCGTACACTGCTCCACTTCGAGATCACCCTTACCACTGCGGCACACCGGTATGGCACGACATTGATGGCTGTGTCAGCGGTGTGATCAGTGCCATGTTGAATGATGACAGCCCGCTCTGCGATGAGCTGTGAGCTCAGAATTGTTAGACAAAGTCTGACTCATGGCAATAGCTGAACCATCCATCTCGATGGTCGCTGAATTTGTCAGGGGCACTCCATCACGTGCCCGCGTGGGGTAGCTGGTGTCGGAGTGCCGAGGACTACGGTGTCTGACTGTGGGGGGGGGGGGGGGGGGGGGGGTGCTGTAGGGACTGCACACACAGCACCGAAGTTTCACCGCTCGTCAACCCCAGCGACACGCGGTCACCATCACGATCCCCGTGGCAACGGAAAAATAACAGTCTTACAAGTTAGGTGCAACAGTGAGTTTAATGGTGTATATTATGTACAGATGCCCTAGCCCCTACAACTAAACTGTACCCTTCACCCGTGCCAACTTACTCTGTGTCCCTCTTTATTGCCTTATGAGCCCTACAACTACGTCTAAGTGGATCCCCAGATGATACAGCAGGAGTGGAGGCCGACAGCTGAGCATCATCCCCTGCGACATGTCTCCCCGTTGGCACTCGTTTCCTGGGGTGACACGGCCTTGATGGGCCAGGCTGCTCTGTGGGCATTTCGGATGACGTGGTGCCACCCTGCTCTGCCCGCTGCCCACCCGATGCACCAGGGATGGGACGGGGGGAGGCCGAGCGTTCTGGGACGTCCCATGATGGAGTTAATGTGACGGGCCCCAGTACCTCCTCCTCCCTCGGGGAGCCCGGTGGCCCCCGGGCCTCACTGTGGGACGGAGATGCGAGCGGGGAGGTGCGCCATCGCCCCACCGACACCTGGCGCTGCCGGTCCTGGAGGCCTGCAATGGTATCGACCAGAGTCTGAACGTTCGCTGAGACGGAGTCCAGGAAGTGAGACATTCCCGCCAGGGACTGTGCGACCTCAACCTGTGAGTGCGCGACGCCATCCAGCACGTGCGTCAGGCGGTCGATGCTCTCCGTGACTGACTGCTGGGATTGTGCCATGGCGTGCTGGGACAGGGCCATGGCCTGGTGAGACTCGGCCAGGGCCCGTAGCGCGCCGGCAATGTCATGTTGGCTCTGGCGCATTGCTGCCTGTGAAAGGGCAGCCCTCTCTTGGGCCATGGATGACGCATGCACATGCAGCCCAACGCCTTGCAGAACCTGACCCATGGTCGATACCGTTTCACCCATTGCCTCGACCGCGGATGCCATCCGTGCGGTGTCGGCCTGGGTGGCTGCCATGAGCGGCACCACTCCCTTCTCCTGGACGCGGTTTGACTCCTCTAACTGCGTCTGCAGCTGCTGGAAGATGGCCCTCATCCCGTCATTGTGTCCCTGGGTTTCAAAATGCATCGGCTGTCCAGGTGGGTCGAGTAAATCCAGGAACCCGGGAAACGTCTGGCCGCCAGCTGGATGCTGGGCCTGGGCTACCCTCCGACCGTCCAGCCCCTCGGCCGCTCTGACCTCCACCTGCTGTACCGGCTCAGCTGTGTGGTGCACACCAGACCGTGACCCAGGAGCCTCATCACTTAATTGCCCAACCGAGGTGAGTGTCTCAGGGATGGTGGATGGTGTGGGAGACAGCAGTGCCACAAGCTCTAGGTCCTCGTCCGTCAGAAATTCAGGAGTATCCTGGTCCCAGTCATGTCCCAGCGCAGGGCGCACGCGGCCCAGGTAAGGTTCAGCGTCAGGTGAGTCCGTTGACTGCGTCGCCGTCCTCTGTGCGTCTGGGTCCACTGACCCCGTCCTGTCCTGTCTCACGGTCCGACCTTCGGGCAACGCACAGCCATGAAAGTCGTCACTGTCCGTCCTCTGTACATCCCGCTCGAGAGTCCCGGATTTGGTGGATGGCACTCCTGGCCGACTTCCTGCCACCCTCTGGCGTGCGAGCCTGGATGCGGTGGTCGTCGCGGATGGTCGCCCGTGTGTGGCACCAGACGACCCTGGACGTTCGTCAGCTGGCCCTGGGGAACAGAACGATACGGGGTTAGTTAGACACGCTAGGCCGGGCGTAGGATGGTCCAGTGGGCAGAGTGTGAGGGGACAGAGGATGGGGGGTCCAGTGGGTAGAGTGTGAGTGGATAGAGGATAGGGGGTCCAGTGGGTAGAGTGTGAGGGGAGAGAGGATGGGGGGTCCAGTGGGTAGAGTGTGAGGGGACAGAGGATGGGGGGTCCAGTGGGTAGAGTGTGAGGGGAGAGAGTATGGGTGGTCCAGTGGGCAGAGTGTGAGGGGAGAGAGGATGGGTGGTCCAGTGGGCAGAGTGTGAGGGGAGAGAGGATGGTCGGGGGGCGGGGGAGGATGGGCTGGAGGGGAGAAAGGATGGTCGGGGGACGGGGGGGGGGGGGGGTGGGGGGGGTTTGTCATGCAGGGTTGTCTCACTTGGTTCTGCACCTCCAACCTCACATTGCGTGACCTCCCGGGTGGCAGATCCCCCAGCAAGGTCCAGTGCCCTCTGCTCGAACACTGTCAGGGGGTGCATAACGGGTGAACCCCCTCCGGTTCTGCTGCGTTCCCGGCTGTTGTGAGCAGCCTTGTCCTGTTTGGGGGGGGGGGGGGGGGAGCATAGATAGAGCATCACAATTAGGCGGGTATCATCAGGGCGTTCAGATATTGGCACAGGGTGGGGGGAAAGTTGCAGCTACACCATGGCATCTCTCCAGGGGGTTGCAGCACTCATGTGGGTCTGTGACAACTTTGTTGACCACCCTCCACTCACTCTCGCCCCCCCTCCCCCTCATGCCCGCGGGGGGATGGGGGGGTGATGAGGGACATGGGGGGGGACGGTTGTGACCCGGGGGCACCCTCATGGCACTTACCCTGGCAGCCCTGGTGAGGTCGTGGAGCTTCTTGCGGCACTGCTCCCGGACCGAGGGGTCTGCCCCACAGCACTGACTGCCGTGCCCACCTCACGCTAGGCCCGTACGACGCTGGAAGGGTGGCGATGCCCTCGTCTTGGGCAGAGGATGCCCCTGCGCTGCTCCACCTCATCGAGGAGGGTCTCCAGGTCCGTATCACGGAACCTCGGGGCGGCCCTCTGTGGCTCCGACATTTCCCTCCCTCCTTTCCGTGCGTGGATCGTGCCCTTTTACGACGCGGAGCGGCGCCATTCGGCCCTGATGCTAGCCCATTCCCGGGGCCAGAATCGATCGCGATCGGAGCCGTTTCGTGCCGTCGTTGAACTCGACTGAGTTCACGACGGCTTTCTCGATGCGGCGCGACATCGGAGAATCGCGCCCCATGTGTATTTTTGTGGCTTCAGCCTTTGCATTCTGTGGGGTGAGGTGAGTAAGGTTGGGTGCGCGAGGTTGGGGGGAGGCGGGAGGCCTCAGAAATGTGGATGAGCTCAGGTCCCCACAGACTGTAAATCCACTTCTGATGCTGGTCCTCCGAAACTAACCTGCATTTTTCCATGTGACTGAAGTTGAACTGACAGGCCTGTAGTTGTTGGGCTTATCCTTGCACCAATTTTTGAACTTGGGCATTATGTTTGCTGTTCTCCAGTGCTTTGTCACTATCCCTGTGTCTAAGGAGGACTGAAAGATTATGGCCAGTATTTCTGCAATTTCCATTCTCACTTCCCTAAGTATCCTTGGATGCACCTCATCAAGTTCCAGTGTCTTGTCCATTTAAGGGCAATCCAATACCTCCTCCTTATAAATTTTAAACTCTTCTAGTGACTGAATTTCCTCCTCTTTCATCTCCTTTTACTATTTATATGCCTACATCAGACTTTGAGATTCCCTTTAAGCTGCCGGTCTCTTTTCATAATCCCTCTTTGCTTTTCTTACTTGCCTTTTCACCTCCTTTCTGAACCTTCTGTATTCAGTTTGGTTCTCAATTATATTTTCTACCTCACATCTGTCACCTGTACATTTTTTCTTATTTTTCTCCATTTCTATCTCCTTTTGAAGATCACCCATTGTTCGGCTACCGTTTGTCCTGCCAATCTTTAGCTTCAACTTATTCATCCCAGATGCCTTCTTACCCCACTGCAGTTGACACCTGGCAGCCTCATAATGTACTCTGGGTACCCTATGCAACAGTAGAAGGAGGTAACCAATTGGTCACGTAAGGGTCTCAACTGGCCCAAGGGCAGACAGGCCCACCCATAATACCAGCAGAGGTGGGTAGATGATGGGCACAGTGACTCCTGCCATCTCACCCGGGGGCGGGGGTTGGGGGGGGGGGGGGGGGGGGGGGGGGGTGACTGTTCCATTCTTGCTCAAAGGTATGAGGGTAAATTACACAAGCAAGATTCCATTCCCTAGAATTTAGAAAATTTTGACTTGACCAAATTTTCCACGGCATACTGATGAAACAGATTTTAGGGACTCAAAGACAATGGGGTAGGGTGGAAAAGTTAAGAGCCAGGTCTTTCCTGAGTGATGTTAGGAAACATGTCTACATGCAAAGTGTTAAGTGATTCATTTTTAAAAATAATTTAGAGTACCCAATTCCTTTTTCCCAATTAAGGGGCAATTTAGCGTGGCCAATCCACCTACTCTGCACATCTTTGGGTTATGGGGGTGAGACGCACGCAGACACAGGGAGAATGTGCAAACTCCACACAGACAGTGACCCAGAGCCGGGATCGAACCTGGGACCTCGGCACCGTGAGGCAGCAATGCTAACCCACTGCGCCACCGTGCTACCCTGTGTGAAGTTATTCATATTGGAAGGAAGAATGAGGGTCACTGTCTGTGCGGAGTCTGAACGTTCACCCTGTGTCTGTGTGGGTTTCCTCCTGGTTCTCTAGTTTCCTCCCACAAGTCCCAAAAGACATGCTGTTCGGTGAATTGAACTTTCTGAATTCTCCCTCTGTGTACCTGAATGTGGCAACTAGGGGCTTTTCACAGTAACTTCATTGCAGTGTAAATGTAAGCCTCCTTGTGACAATAAAGATTATTATTATGAGAGGCAATAAAAAAGATGCAATTCTAAAGAAGGTGTAGGAGCAGAGGAACCTGGGTGGGTATATCTCCGAAAATCATTACATCTGGCAGGATGGGATGAAGAAGCAGTTAAAACATTTGGGGTTTGGGGATTTATAAATATGGTAATCGAGTACAAAAGCATGTAAGTTATGTTTCACCTGTAAAAGCACTGGTACAGCTTCAACTGGAGTCCTGAGTCCAGTTCTGGGAACCATGTTAGGAAGGAGGTGAAGGAATGGGAGAGGGTGTTGTAGAAAAGATTTACAAAATAGTTCCAGAGATGAAGAACATTAGTTACGTGGATGGATTGGAGAAGCTGGAGTTGTTCTCCTTGGAGAAGTGAACATTAAGAGGAGATTTCATAGAGGCGTTCAAAATTATGAGGGGTCTGGGCAGGAGAAATAGAGAGAACTTGTTTCAATTGCCAGATGAATCAAGGTCCAGATATGATAATAATCACTTATTGTCACAAGTAGGCTTCAATGAAGTTACTGTGTTACTCCCCTAGTCGCCACATTCCGGCGCCTGTCGGGGAGGCCGGTATGGGAATTGAACCCACGCTGCTGCCTTGTTCTGCATTACAAGCCAGCTGTTTAGCCCACTGTGCTAAACCAGCCCCTAGATAGACAAAGGAAGCATCAGCAACATGTTTTTCCAAGATCAACCATGATAGCTGGTTATTCAAACTCCACCAGCAAAATGTTCTGCACCAATTTGCAGATATATTTTACCCTTACATTAGAGAGGTAATAACATTCGAGGCTCAAGTCAATGGATGCTGAAACACCTTTGAATATCAAATCTCCCACAACCACTGCATTTTACTGTTCCGCTCAACCTTGTGCAGATATTTGATAAAAATGGGTTTAGAAGTGCTATACTCACAGATGACTCCTGAATGACTTGTTTCTTCTTCCTACCCTGTAGGATGGCCACTCACTTAGTATTCTGGAATCTCTATGGCTGCAGGATGATCGCCTCCGTGCGATCCAGGAAGTTTTCATTCTCTGAATGCGCTGAAGTTATAGCAGCCATTCCTTAACTTCAGAGGCCCTGAGCAGCCAAAGGCATTTCTTGCATGTAGTTGCTAAAGGCACACTAAGCATCCTGAAGTTCCCACATGGCACAGGATGAATAACAACAAATCTAAACTGTCCCACTTTAACAATGTTACTGCCTGTTTACCTGAAGTTTAGTTTAATTATTGACTTATATTGTATTTACAGTTAATAATCCTTTATTTAGATATTTAGATAAATCCACATAGTTAAATATTAAAATACAAACATATAAAGCACATAGGTCAGGATATTAACAGGGATGGGTTACATAGGTAGGGATGTGTAGAGGGGGCTCAGTGGAGAGGAGCAATATTCCATATTGGAAACTTGGAACTAGCTAGAGGACCAGGTTGGTTTCAACCATACACCTGTGGTGAAATGTCTGTTCCTGAGGGATGATGGGGTAGCAGAGGGGAGGTGAGGGGAGGGGAATTGCCAATCCTGGGAGTCTTTATATCGGCCCGGGTTTGGGTAGTGGGATCTCAAGTGGTGCTGGGGAAAAGCATCCCTACTCCTCCTGGCCCACAAGCAGTGCTGTGAAGAAACTCACTTTTCCTCCAAAGCTGCCTGCATCTCGCTTCAGCTGTCAAGTTACCTGAGCCCTGAGCAGCCCAGTCACTCACTGTAAAGCCTGCAAACCAAGATAGGTCAGAGAATTTAAACTGCCAATCCACTTCTTAGGAGCAGGTTGACTGTGGACCCCTTGTCCTGCCATTTTAAAATCCAGAAGTGGATGGTTGGGATGAGGGTTCAAATCCTTTTAATTTTAACCATCTAACCTACCCACTTGTGTGCATTGGAATTCCCCTTTTAGCATCAGCTTCCAAGATTGCACTGCAGTTTTTCTGTGTTATCTGCAACTTCAGTTATCGATTTGTTTTCTATGTTTCACAGCACCCTCCGAAACTGCTACGCTGGTTTCTCAATTTTATTACAAATTAATTAATGTATTTTGATGAATTTTAAGTCATGTATACATTTCCCCCAGTGTAATCTATATTGATGATACTTTAATCAGTCAAAGAAAGCTAAATAATTAAACTTACAAGTCTAATGTCACACTGCATTTGTACACTTAGTCATTTACAACATAATACAACCAAATAACAAACTTACTGTATCCACATCTAGGCTTTTGTTCAGCCACTGGACTCATTACTCCTGTTGATTTTGTCTGGTATATTGTAACAACAAACTGTGCCGTAATTTTAGAAAACTACATTTTTCATGACATTCAACTTCAAGCTAATAGAAAGTATCACTCTGTTATGGTTCACCTACCTCACTTTTACTGCTATAACTGTAGCCAAACACTCTCTCCAAGAGTCCTTTGATCTTCTGGTCTGAAGCAGTCTGGGAGGTGCTGTGGCTACCAGACCGCAGTGAAGCAATGATTTCATCAACAGATTTTGCCTTAGCTGTAAATGTTTGCTGTGCTGCGGTCAGAGACTGCTCCGGCTTGCTCAGTTGGAAGTTTCTTTCATATATTTTTGGTGCATCTGGCATGCTATATATTTAGCCTCTTTCAACAGATCTGAAACAGACCTCACACCTTGAGAATGAATGGAATGAGCACGATCTTCTTTATCAACTGGGACACCTGTAGCATCTGATGGTATTTGTTCCAGCACAGGAGATTTGTTGAGGTTTTCCTTTTTATTAGTTTCTTCAGTTCTATCAGGAGAGAGACGTTGACGGCTTCCATCTTTTTTACTTCTAATTTTAATGTTCGAAGCAGAAAGTTTACCCTTCTTTTCAGTGAGAGGAGGAGGTGATTTTTGTGTAGGAGGCTTCAATGTACCAAAGAGTTTTGAAAAATTAGGTTTTGGTGGTGGTTCGGGTCTCTTTGACATAGACAGACCTGCAGCAGTACCAGCAATTGGAGCTATTGCTGACTTGAAAACAAACTGATTCCTACCATCTACTTCATATAGTTCTGTGCCTCCCATCATTTTCTTTTTGCTAGCTGAATGTCCCCTATCCACACCTAACCTCTTACTGTTTATTCTAGAGCCAGTTTTAGCTACTTCAGTTGGTACCCGAGAGCTATATTCAACATCATTTATTGAAATCTCTTTTATTTTTGTATCTTCAGGTATTTCCACAGGACTGGCCGTTATCCGGTCAAACTTTCCTTGTACAGGATTTCCCGCTGTTGAGAGCGCAGCACTCGATGTCTGCCTCAAATTGAGACAGATGGTTGCGATTTCTTATGTAAACCATCCAGCTCTTGTGTTTCCTCAGAGCCATGTGAAACCAAATGCTTCTGTGTCTCAGACATTTCTGGAGTTTACGTTATGGATCTGTGGGGATGGAAGCCATTCATTTAATTCTGCACTGCACATGCATCATCTTACATTATTTGTGCACCTGTAAGACAGTGACATAATGAATGTACAACAGCTTCAAAACTAAGCTAGACACATAAACAGATAAATGTCAGTTAATTGCATTGAGTTCTACTTGTTCTCCAAATTAAAATACTTTTCACACAAATTTCAGCGTCATGGTCCCCCACACCCCCACAGCCATGGACAATGCAACCCCCCGCAGATATGGGCATCATTCACCCCCCCCAAGTGAGCACACCCCACTTTTACGGCCCCCTTCTTTCAGGACTACCCGCCTGCACCCCGCCCCGCAAACCTTCATGATGTCCCTTCATACCTCCCTCACAACCCCCTCCCGCCCTTCATAACCCGTTCACACCCCCCCTCAGGCCCCAGCCCTTGGCGGTGTCAACATGGCACACTGGCACTGCCACTCTGGCATCCAGGCAGTACCCCAACACCCTGACAGTGCTAACATGGTTGAGTTTGGCTCAAGTTAGAATCAGAGCATGATGGAAAATGGAATAAGAGTTTGGCTCAAGTTAGAATCAGAGCATGATTTTGAAATGGAATGAGAGGTTTGGTCAAGTTAAATCAGAGCTTGATGGGTAATGGAATGTCAAGTTGTACAGCAATGTGAAAGTGCCTTGTTAAATGTATTGTTCCTGTGAGAACGCGTTATCATGACCTTGACAGTCTGTGAGAATCAGTGGTGGGAACGAAACACAGCGGGGGAAGATTCACTCCTTAGGACTTTTGATAAAGAATTACTATACTATGAAACTAACTGTATTACTAATCATGGGAAGAAAATAATTACTTAAAGGAGGGGCACAATTAGCTAAATGTATCACTAATGATTGAAAGGTGTGATGGGTTTTGTAAGAATATATAGTCAACTGTAACTGAGAGAAATTTGCTTTTTCACTTGCTGTAACTCTGAGTCACAGCTGTGCTACAGCCCCGCGGTAAATAAACGGTTCTTTTAAGTTATCTGGTGTTCGACTGATGATTACATCTGGACTGCAAAATTAGTATTATCAATGGCACCTTGGCAGTGTTACGTTGGCACTGCCTGCATGCCCGAGTG
The DNA here is from genome assembly GCF_902713615.1 of Scyliorhinus canicula. Classification (NCBI taxonomy): domain Eukaryota; kingdom Metazoa; phylum Chordata; class Chondrichthyes; order Carcharhiniformes; family Scyliorhinidae; genus Scyliorhinus; species Scyliorhinus canicula. Next base: position 76,023,288 of record NC_052147.1, on the reverse strand, counting down.
CCAGCGGCAGTGCCCCCTGTCTCCGACCACCCGGGGGAGGTACAATGGCCTCCAAGGCACCAGGAGTGACCATCATGCCTGGTGTTCACCTGTGGAAACTAGTACGCGATATCAGCAGGTGAGGCTTTGCTGGAGCGACCTGTGACTCCCGGGAGACTTTGGACTCAAACAGGCAAGGGACGGCACGGCAGTGCACTGGTTCGCACTTTTGCCTCGTGGAGCCAAAGATAACGCGTTCGATTCCGGCCCCAGGTCATTGTCCATGTGGAGTTCCCACATTATCCCTGTGTCTGCGTGGGTCTCACCTCCACAACCCAAAGCTGTGCAGAGTAGGTGGATTTGCGATGTTAAATTGCTCCTTAATTGGAAGAAAAGGTATTGGGCTCATAAAATTTTTTTAAATAACAAGCCATTCATCTTATCACACCTTCACTGAGCATCGTGCAATTTTGGGCCCGTGCGAAAGCCCAATTTGGGTCCACTCCACGATGCTTCCAGTGCAACGGGATGAGCGATGGGCACAACAGGGTGACAAATCGTTACCCCAAGTGTGGGTGAATAAAGCCTGGATCTCACCCAAAAATAGTGAGAAAACAACCAACCAAACCCACCCAAAATGACCGTTTTGGTGAATTGCCCCCACCAGACCCACCCAAATCAAAGACCCCCATATGAGGATACCCCCATCAGAGATTCCCCCCCCCCCAACATCAGAGACTCCCCCCATCAAAGATCCCCCCCCCCTATAATCAGAGACCCACCCCAAAATCAATCGCCACTGCCTGGAAGTTAAATAGCAGTTCAGCAGAAACAGAGAAAAATTATTGCTTGAACATAGATGAACATAGAAACATACAGTGCAGAAGGAGGCCATTCGGCCCATTGGGTCTGCACCGACCCACTTAAGCCCTCACTTCCACCCTATCCCCATAAACCCAATAACCCCTCCTAACCTTTTGATACTAAGGGCAATTTATCATGGCCAATCCACCTAACCTGCACGTCATTGGACTGTGGGAGGAAACCGGAGCAACCCGGAGGAAACCACGCAGACACGGGGAGAACGTGCAGACTTTACGCAGACAGTGACCCAGTGGGAAATCGAACCTTGGATACTGGCGCCTGTGAAGCACAGTGCTTATTCGCTTGCCCCTTACATCTGCTGCCCAGACAAATGTCTGGAAAGAAGCAGCTGTCAGAATGCCAAAACACATCACAAGGCTTTAAACCCCCTCAGATATTTTTTAATCTGCAAGTCTTCTATTAATTTTCAAAGATAAATGTCTTTATTAGGCTGCAATTGACAGAGTAAAAGCTTCCAGTCAGATGTCTGGATTTTTAAATTTCATTTCCTTTCATGCTTGAATGCATCTCAAGTACTCTGTGCAGCACTATCTGCCGAATATTTTCACCCACTGCCTATGTTATGTATTTTTCATTAGTATCCTCATGTATTTATCATATGTTCTATTTTTTCATGTATGGATTGAATTGCCTGAACTCTACGCAGAACAATCTTTTTCACTGTACCCGGTACATGTGACAATAAATCTAAATCTAAAATCTAAAAAATGTTTTAATTCTAACTGCCATGTTTGTAAACAACTAAGAGTTAAGTGCTTTCACTTCTTCATTGTCTCAGCAGAAGCACTTAACTGCATTTGTTGTGGTCAGGAGCTGTCAATCACAGCTATATTTTATGGGTTATCTGATATGGGAATTCATTAATTTGGAGGGGGTTCTCTGATATGGGGGGTCACTCGGTATGGGGATTCTTTGTTGGGGGGGGGTCTGGTGGGGTTTCTAATGGGGGTCTGAAGGGGGGGTCTCTAAGGGGGATCTGGTGTTGTTTTCTGATGGCGAGTCTTATGGAGAGGTTCGGTGCGTGTGTCTGATTGGGTCTCTGATGGGCATCAGGTGGGTGGTCCGATGGGGATCTCTGATGGGGGATGTGGTGAGGGTCTCTAACGAGGGGGTCTTGCTGTGGGGGGGGGGGGTCTGATAGAGGTGGCTAGATGTTGGGGTGGGCAGAATTTGTGTTGTGGGGGAGGGGTCCCTTCAATGGACTTTGGGGGCACTTACCTTAAATACTACCTCCTTGGCGTACCGCGAGATCCAGTTTCAGGGCTACACTGACAAATACATGCACCAATCCATGTCACTTGAATCCCAGCTGAGAAGTTTGGAGTATCACAGAGACATGGAGAATCCACTGTCATCCCGTTAATAGGATGCAAATGGGTTCAAATAACCCATTTGCATCCTCCTGCTGGCACGGGCGGGAAGCTTGATGCCGTCACCAGCAGGAGACCAGAGTACCGGAATGGTGCCAATCGTGCTTATCCCTGATGTGAGAATCTCTCCACATCGGCAACTCTGCTACTGATGGCAGGGAAGCCCCCCCCCCCCATTTTTCAGGCCATTTATGTTTACTTTCAACCACAGAAGGTTAGATACCACAGAGGAAACAAGAAATAGGTGGCTTGATTCTGAAATGAATTACACCAGAATATTGTTTAAATGCTCAATTTTCTTTGCTTAAAAATTATGTTAAAACTTCATAGAATCAGGAAGCCGGAAATCGAACCTTGGACCCTGGAGCTGTGAAGCAACTATGCTACTGTGCTGCCCAAAACTTGTCAAGAGGTAAACGATATTTGTTCGTTAGTTTTAATTTGGTTAAAAATAGGCATTTAATCTAATTAAATGATTCAAATATTTTTATTTTTTGGATAGCAGTACAAATAGTAAACTAGCCAACCTCAGTTAAAGCAGAATCTTTAAAGATGGAGTTCCTTTCCCCTTTAATACGCTCAGGAATGTTGGGTTTTGTGCAGGAAATGGCTGAGGAAACTCCACTGTCATTAATGGTACTCCTTCTTAAAAACTGTAAAACAAATAACTCTGAGTGCTTGTCCATGAGGTCTCTGAGAAACAGTGAAGTCTTGTACTATTGTGTAGGTGAAGCTTTGATAACAAGAAGTCACTGGAAAATGTCATTAAAATCAACACAGGTATTTTTTAAGCTGCCTCTGCTCACTGGGATGCTGAGAATAGTTTTTTCTAATTTATGTTGCATGACTTGTGTTATGGTCCACTGCCAGGAATACTAACCATATCATAAGCAGCCCCAAGCAATAATTCCATCCCTTGGATAGCTTTTGAGAGATTATAATATGGTTATTTTCCCAGTTCAGCAATATGTAGCTATGGTCAATACTTCAAATTCTCGAGTGGTGGCCATCAGTCCAAGATAGGAGCGAGTTCCAAAGGCAGCCACAATAATTCAGTTGTTAATAATAATACTCAATAACATATTCTATTTTCACAGAATTTGAATGATATATATCCATTTGTCCTTCAGGCTGAAGTGCAGATAAATACTAGCAAAGATTTGGACCATCGTGGATTTGCTAAAAAGTGTCTCCTCAATCTTCTCAGCAGAGCAGACATCAGGAAACTGCAGGATAATACCAAAGAGCATTGCGACCCCAATCATTCTGGGCTTCATGAGTTGCAAAAAATTGGGATTCCTTGGAACATTTTGATGGATTACACAGAAAATAATGGCAGATCTGTGCAGGACAACTGATCAGAAACAGGTTATAATCTGTCAGGGCCCTTCCTGTTGATTCCTTTAGTCCCTATTTCCTTTATGTTGCTTTATTGTTTTTGGCATGGATCGTTAATTGAGACATGCCTTTAAGTAACAGAGGAAGTAAGGAACTCAAGTGTCAAAGCACACGGGTTATAAAAGTTTTGTATTTAGGCAGAAGACTTTATGGCACCCAAGAAATTGGAGGGTTTGCTCAATTAGTGGCTGGTGGCCAATGGATTGGCTAGGGACAGTATTCTGCCCAGAAACCAACACGATTGGTTCCTGTACTGTGGAGGTTTTCAGATAGAACCCAGAGGAAGCTACGGGACCTTCTAGATCCCAAAAGAAGAATCTTTCTCTTTCTCCTCTCTCTCTTGAATGCTGGCTGTCTGCTATTTATGTGAGTCCTCAGTGAAAACTATACAAGCTAAGAAAAGGTAACATACATCTGAAAGCCTAGACTGAAGAAGAAACTAACTGGATGATGTCCACCTGAAACAAAAACTCTATCTTTTTACTTCCATCATCATTCCCCCCCCCCCCCCCCCCCCCCCCCCCCCCCCCCCCCCCCCCGTCTTCCCCTCTGTGTTTCTTTGTCTGTGTGTGTAAAAGGTGAGGCGGGTTAAGGGGGGAGGGGGAGGAAGAGTTACAATTTGATAGATAACCAGTTGTATTTGTTGCTATTAATCATAGTTATTGTTAATAATAAAAAATTAATCATGTTTAAATTTACAAACCTGGTGACTGTAGTATGAGCAGCCAGTGATCTCTGGTATTTTAAAATACATTTCAACTGTGTTGCAAATTCAGTCAAGTGGGACTGGAATTGCCTGCATGCTGGCCCAGCGTGTCATATCATAGTTTGGGTCCATCATCCGGGGATCTTAGAATGTAAACAGCAACGATTTGGGGTAAGTATTTATTAAAAAGAGACATTAGGTTTTTAATAGTATAATAGAAAGGTTCTGGAAATTGCGAAGACTTTTCTTCAGGTGGAGGACCTGCCTTTGGTTTATTTACAAACGCTTTGAAAGACAAGCTAATTGAATTGTCAAGTGAATTAAAAATAGAGGGGCCAGCTAAAGCTAGGAAGTTGGAATTAGAGAGGAAAAATCAAAAGAGAGAGAGCTCTAGCTTAAAGCACGAGGAATTAAAAGGATCGCCAGGAGCTAGAGTGGAGTTTAACCTGAGAACAAAACCAAGTGGAGATAGTTGAAGTGTATAAAGGCCCTGCCATAATTTGAAGGAAAGGATGTAGAGGCATTTTCATGGCATTTGAGAAAATAGCAACCAAAATGGAATGGCCGGAAGGAAAGTGGATATTACCCATGCAAAGTAAATTGATGAGGTGAGCACAGGAAGTTTATGCTTCTCCGTAAGAGGGAGAGCCTGGAACACCAACTGAACTTAGGAGTCCTGAGGTAATCCCTGCTGGGGAGCAGGTGTGATGAATGAGGTAGATGAAAGATAGGCAGGGTTTTTGTTCAAGGGGAAGATCGCCCATTGGTGACTGTCTTTATTGGGCAGCCGAAGATCTCGGCTTTTAAAATAAAAGTTTCATTTCAACTGTGTTGCGACTCTGGGTCAAGTGTCGCTGGAATTGACTGCACACTGTCCCAGGATGTCATAACAGATCCGATCCATTCCTTAAGCTAAAATGCAAAATGATTAGGAGCACGAAGATGTCTAGAGTACAAGTCTTCAATGCTATCGCTGAATGTTGTCAGGGCTCAGCCTTTCAGTATCCAGTGTCTTCAGCCGTTTCTTGATATTATATGGAGTAAATCAAATTAGTGAAGTATGGCATCTGTGGTGTTGAAGATTTGTGGAGTTGGCTGAAATAGATCATCCACTTGGGATTGATAACATGGTGGCTGCAAGTATTTCAGCCTTGTATTTTGTACTGATGTGCTCGGCTCCCTCATCATTGAGGATGGGGCTGTTTGTGGAGCCTCCTCTTCCAATTAGCTATTTAATTGTCAACCTCCGTTCAGAACTGGAAGTGGCAGATTCTGGAGTTTAAATCTAACCAGTTAATTGTAGGGCAACTTAACTCTGCCTATTGCATGCTGCTTCCGTTCATTGGCGTCTGCAAGGTATGATTCCATGAGCATGACTATTTCAGGTTGTTGACTCTCCCAATTTTGGCACAATTTAATAGTACAATCAATAAGTTACCATCCTTTTTCAGTTTCTCTATCCTTTCTCAATTCGATGTATTCTGGACATTTAACTGCTTGTAGACTGTAATGTCCACAAAAGCATTCCTTCCATATTAGACCCTCTAATTCCTTCAATTTTGTACCCAGTGCATGATCACATTAAGCCCTAATATGAGCAAGAGACCCTAGCTTATGTCTTGGTCACATGATCTAATTTAGCGTGGTTCTTGGTAGTCATTCCTGCTGCAACTACTTTGGTTGTTTTAGTATTCACTTTACCTAGAATCATAGAGGGCTGAATTTTCTTTTTCTGAGGCTAAGTGATGGAACCAACGGAAAATCCGTGGTGTTCCAGGGCGGGAAAATCGGCGCAGAACACTCAGCGATTCTGGTACAGGTGAGGGGCTACACCGGCGCTGCATGGAACACTGGCAGAGCGCGCAGAAAACGGACAGAGAATCGCCAGGTCCCAGGCCGCACATGCGCAAGGCTGACAAGTGTAGCCACGCACGCCTACATCCGCACTGGAAAACATGGCGCTGGCCTTGCTGGTCTGCGTACCCGCCCACACGACGCCACAGCCAAACTTCTGGCCACCCCCCACCACTCCCTCCAGTCCGAACAGAAGCCCCCCCCAGCCAGCGGCACAGTTCTGGGCTGGGTATGGCGGCGCTGGACACTGTCCACAGCCGGCATACCAGGTTCCCAACCGTTGGGACCACTTGTGGCCTGCGCCATCGGGAACTGGCCCATTGGAGGCAAAGCATTGTGGGTGGGCCGGCTGATGGAGCTCCAACAGGATTGTGACTGTGTTCCGATGATACCTATTTGGAGATGGCGGAGCATCACGGACCATTGTCAAACAGCGCCTGCCCCGATTCAGCGTTAGAAGCCATCTCCGCCCCATTGCCATTCTCGATTTAGACATCGGGCTACGGAGAAGCCGCCCAGAATCTCTACAGTGCAGAAGGAGGCCATTCAGCCATCGAGTAGACTAATTGGGTACACTGAATTTATTTCAAAAAACGCAGACAAGACCCAAACAATCTTTCAATTTGTACACTGTGAGGAAAGGATACTTCGCTCCATCAGTGATTCCACTGACAACTAGGGATCATTTATATTAAAACAAACTTTATTAACACAGGGTTAACCCATTAACATCCAGGAAATAAACAGCTTTCCACTTAACAGTTAAACACTTATTACAAAAAATAAAGAAAGGTCTTTGAGCTTCCTTTCCTATCTACTTCTAACAAATAAGCAAAATCCACACACACAGGTCAAATGATTCTGATTAATAAAGTTTTCTTATAAACATTTTATTGAGGTATTTATGGTTTTACAACAACAAATTAAACAATGTACATAAATTTATAAACATAGTGTAAATGTCTCTTCCCTTACAGGTCCCACCTTTACGAACCCCCTACTCTAAACTAAGCTAACCCCAGCCACCCCCCTCCCCCCTCCCCCCACCACCCTTCTGCTGCCGGTTAATTTTCCGCAAAGAAGTCTGCTCTCCAAGCAGAGAAAGCTAGCCATGTCCGATAGCCAGGTCTCCGACTTCGGGGGCTTTGTGTCCATCCAAGCTAATACTATCTCCGGGCTGCCAGGGAAGCAAAGGCCAGAACATCTGCCTCTTCATCCTCTTGGATTTCCGGGACTTCCGACACCCTGAAAATCGTCACCTCTGGACCCAGCGCCACCCTTGTTTTTAACACCATGGACATGACATCCACAAACCCCTGCCAGAATCCCCTCAGATTTGGGCATGTCCAGAACATGTGGACATGGTTCGCTGGCCCTCCCACACGCCTTGCACACCTATCTTTTATCCCAACGAACCTGCTCATCCAGGCCACTGTCATGTGAGCCCGGTGAATAACCTTGAATTGTATCAGGCTGAGCCTGGCACATGTTGTGGACGCGTTGACCCTACTCAACGTGTCCGCCCAGAGACCATCCTCTATCTCTCCTCCCAATCCTCTTCCCACTTGCGCTTCAGCTCCTCAGTCTGCATCTCCTCTGACCCCATGACTTTCTTGTAAATGTCAGAGACCCTCCCTTCTCCCACCCACACTCCAGAAACTACCCTGTCCTGTATCCCCTTGGTGGTAGGAGGGGAAGGTTGAAAACTGCTGGCAGGAAGTCCCTCACATGCAGGTACCTAAATTTGTTTCCCCTCGCCAATCCAAATTTCTCCTCCAGCTTCCTCAGGCGAGGAAAGCTCCCCTCTGTAAACATATCCCCCATCCTCTCAATCCCTGCTCTCTGCCAAATCCGAAACCCTCCATCCATCCTTCCCAGGGCAAACCGGTGATATTATAGATTGGAGTCCACCGATGCTCTCTCCGCTCCCATGTGCCTCCTCCATTGCCCCCAGACCCTCAGGGCCACCACCACCATGGGGCTGGTGGAGTACCGTGCCGGCAGGGACAGAAGAGGCACTGTTATCAATGCCCCCAAGCTGGTGCCCTTGCATGAAGCCGCCTCCACATGCCGCTATGCCGACACGCTCCCACCACCCACTTCCTGATCATGGCTATGTTCGCTGTCCAATAGTAATGACTGAAGGTCGCAGCGCCAGCCCCCTCGCCCCGGCTCCGCTCAAGCGGGGTCTTGCCCGCCCATACAAAGCCAGTGATTACCTTATTGACCCGTTTAAAAAGGACCGCGGAATAAAGATGGGGAGACACTGAAACACAAACAGGAATCTCGGGAGGAACATCGTTTTCACTGTCTGCACCCTCTCAGCTAGTGACAACAGGAGCGCGTCCCATCTCCGAAAATCATCCATTTGGTCTACTAGTCGGACCAGATTTAGCTTGTGCAGCCGTTCCATTCCCGCGTCACCTGGATGCCTAGGTACCGAAAGCTTCCCCAACACTCTAAATGGCAATTCCCCCGTCCTTCTGCCCCTTGCCTGGACCGCAAACATCTCACTTTCCCCATATTTAGTTTATACCCCAAAAACCAGCCGAATTCTCCCAAAATCCTCAAATTTCTTCCATCCCCTCTAATGGGTCCGATGCACACAGGATCAGGTCGCCTGCTTAAAGCGAGACTTGTGTTCCACTCTCCCACGGACAGCCCTTCCAGCCTTGAGGCTCTCAGCACAATTGCCAGCTGCTCTATGGCTAACGCGAACAACAGTGGGGAGAGGGGACATCCCATCTCATCCCCCGATGCAGTCTAAAATAGTCCGATGTTGTCCTCTTTGTTCTTACTCTCGCAACAGGAGCTTGATACACAACAACCTGACCCAGTCAATAAGCCCCCCCAAATCTGAACCGTCCCAGTATCTCCCAGATATTCCCATTCTAACCAATCAAAAGCCTTCTCTGCATCCATTGCAACCACTACCTGCACCTCTCCTACCTTCCGGGGGCATCATGATCACATTTAACAACCTTCTGACTTGGCCACCAACTGCCTTCCTTAACAAACCCGTCTGGTCCTCCCCAATAACATCTGGAAGACAAACCTCAATACCAGAGGACAAGATTTTGGCCAGCAGTTTGGTGTCCACATTCAATAGGGATATCGGCGCATGGGACCCACAAAGCTCCAAGTCCTGTCCCGCTTCAGGATCGATGAGATCATGGTCTGTGACGTCATCGGGAGAAGTACCCCACGCTCCCTTGCCTCACTGAATGTCCTCATCAACAGCGGCCCCAATATCCCAGAGAACATTTATAGAACTCCACTGGGTACCCATCCGGCCCGGGGCTTTACCCGACTGCATGGCCTTCAGACCCTCGCTATCTCTTCCAACCCGATCGGAGCCCCTTGCCCTTCTACCAACATCCACCTTCGGGACGTTTAGCCCCCCTAAGAAGTGCTTCATCTCCTCCGGCCCCGGTGGGGGTTCCGACCATACAGCCTACTATAAATCCTTGAACGCCTTATTCACCTCTGCTAAATCTCCAACCAGGCTCCGTCCCCATCCTTACTTTCCCTATCTCACTGGCTGCATCCTCTTTCTAAGCTGCTGTGCAAGCATTCTGCTGGCCTTCTCCCCATGCTCATAGACCGCCCCCCTCGCCTTCCTCAGCTGCTCTACCGCCCTCCCTGTAGTTAACAAGCCAAACTCCGCCTGTAGCCTCCGTCGTTCCTTAAAAGCCTGCCTCTGGGGTCTCCGCATATCTCTGTTGACCTGCAATATCTCCTTATCAGTCGGTCCGTCTCTGCTCTGTCTACCTTCTCCTGTGGGCCCGTATCGAGATCAGCTCCCCTCTAATCACTGCATCCCAAACCACAGCTGTCAAAACTTCATCCGTGTCGTTGACTTCCAGGTATTTCTGAATACATTTCCTCAGTCGTCTGCACACTCTTCTTCAGCTAAAAGTCCCACATCCAGCCTCCAGTGCAGGTGTGGCCACGCTCCTTGCTAACCTGTAGGTCAACCCAGTGCAGGGCATGATCCAAGATTGTGATCGCCGAGTACCCCATGTTCACCACCCTGTCAGTAGAGCCCTGTTCAAAATTTAAAACATAAATCCGGGAGTACACTTTATGCACGTTAGTAGAAGGAAAACTCCTTCACTCTCGGCTGCCCAAATCTCCATGGGTCCACCCCCCGTTCCCCCACATCTGCTTCATGAACCCCTTTCGCTCCTTTGTCATTGCTGGCACCCTGCCCATCTTTGACCTTGATCGGTCTAAACCAGAGTCAATAACTGTGTTGAAGTCCCCTCCCACAACCAATTTATGCGAATCTAAGTCCGGGATCTTCCCCAGCATCCTCTTTATAAACTCCACATCATCCCAATTTGGCACATACATTTACTAATACCATCTGCACCCGTCCAGTTTCCCACTGACCATAATGTACGGCCTCCCACATCCGTAACAATTCCTCCCGTCTCAAACACCACTCGCTTATTAATCTGGATTGCGACCCCTCTAGTCTTCGAGTCCAGCCCCGAGTTAAAAAGCTGTCCAAACCACCCTTCCTCAATCTGATTTGATCAGCTACTCTAAGGTGCGTCTCTGTAGCATTACTACGTCCGCCTTCAGTCCCTCAGATGCGCGAACACGCTGCCCTCTTAACCGGCCCATTTAATCCTCTTACATTCCAGGTGATCAGCTTAGTTGGGGGCTCATCGCCCCCCCCCCCCCCTCACTTCGCCGATCAGCCATCACCTTTCTTGGTCCAGTCCAGCCCGCGCCCCACGCCGCCACCAGCCCGCCCTCAGGCAGCCCCCGTCCCCGCCCTCCTTTCTGCCTCAGCAACAGTCATCCCTCGTCAGCAGAACATTCCCCCCCCCAGTAACAGCACTATGTAAACCGACCCCTTCGACAAGCATAACATCTGCTCACCTCCCACTGTGCTTCCGTGAGCTAGCCGCCCAGCTAGCTTGGTGACCCCGCCCATGGCACCAGACATTCTCTATTATGTTCCCTCACCAACCTCCCCCTCACTCATACACACACACACACATACTCAAATGAAAAGCCAGTCCCAACACAATTGCCCTGGAAAAAAAACGAAAACAAAGATCAAACAGGAGATCCAGCATCTAACAAACACCTCCATCCCCCATCAGTGCAAATGTAAACTTTTAACTCACTCAGCTCTGCAATTGGCCCCAAATCAATACAGAAGGCATTACAAATAACGTCCGAAAAAATGAAAAACAAGAAAGTTTTTAACATGAACGTTGCAGCAAAGTTCAAAGTCCTCAGTCCGTCAACAGTGCTTTCCTTTTCCCGAAGTCCATCTTCCTCGGGCGACTTGAAATAAAAATGTTGCCCTCATATGTGACCCAGAGATGGGCGGGGTACAGCAGTCCAAACCACCTTTTCTTAAAAAGGGTCTACTTTATCTGATGAACCCGCTTCTCCTGGCCACCTCTGCACTCAGGTCCTGATATATTCACAGGATACTGTTCTCCCATTTACAACTCCGCGTCTGCCTGGCCCACTGTAAAATACACTCCTTGTCCAAGTACCTGTGGAATCTCACCACATTGCCCTCGGACGGTCCCCCACTCGCGGCTTCCTCGTGAGCGCTCTGAGAGCCCTGCCACCTCTAAGGGTCGGGAGAACATTCCTTCCCCAGCAACTTCTCGAACATGCCGCTATGTATGCCCCAGGGTCCGCTCCTTCGGACCCCTCCGGGGACCGCCGATCTCAGGTTCTGCGGCGGGATCTATTCTCTAGGTCCTCCACATTCTCCAGGAGCCTTTTCTGCTGGTCTCTCAGCATCCCCATCTCCAACGCCACTGCAGTTTGATGTTCCTCCTGCTCAGCGCCTTCTCTACTTTCGGGATTGCCCGATCTTGGGCATCCAATCTGAGCTCCAGCCGCTTAACTGATTCTTTAGTTGGGTCCAAGCATGCCTGCTTCTGCTTGGCGAAGCCCTCCTGGATAAATTGAATCAGCTGCTCCGTTGACCGCTGGGACGACAAGCCAGGACTCCGGTCATCCGGCATGCTTTCCCCGCTGCAGCTTCAGCCCAAGCCTTCTCTGTTCATTTGTTTCTTCCTTTGCGAGCACTTCTAGTCCGCCTCTCCATTCACTGATGTGGGAATCCAATCAACAATTGCCTCTACCATCAATTTTCCAAATCAAGTGCAGTAAAAATTTGGGCGTAAAGGTCCAAAGGTCCAACCCGAGCGGGAGCCACCAAATGTGCGACCTCCTCCTTCATAGCCGCCACAGTTAACACAGTGGCCTACAGAGTTATGCACAAAGTCCTTGGGAGAGAAGCTTTCAGAAGTCAGTCTGAGAAACACAACTCCTCTCTCCAGAATCCAGAGTGGAACTCCAAAATGAAACTAAAAATAACAGATGCATGGCAGCATGATGGCGCAGGAGTTAGCACTGCGGGTTCACGGCGCCGAGGTCCCAAGTTACATCCCGGCTCTGGGTCACTGTCCGTGTGGAGTTTGCACATTCGCCCGTGTTTACATGGGTTTCACCCCCACAACCCAAAAAGATGTGCAGGTTAGGGGATTAGCCACACTAAATTGCCCCTTAATTGGAAAAAAACATTATTTGGGTTCTCTAAATTATTTTTTTTTAAACAACAGATGCAGGGTAGGGCTGAAAAATAAAACTAAAAGAGACCCAGCCCCTCCCATGAGTGACATCACAGCCTGCCAAGCAGTTACCCCTTAATCACAGCTTTACCAGACACCATTTCGGAGACTATGGGCTGGATCTGTCTCAGCGGCTAAGTGTCGGTTCAAACGGAGATTTTGCTGGAGGTTGTGATGAAAAAATTCGGTGCCGACCCCTCACCAATTCTGGGACTGGTGAGGGGCTAGCAGCGACGCCTGGTGAAACCCCCAGCCCGTACCGAAAACGGCCGGAGAATGGCTGAGTCCCGGGCCGTGCATGCTGATGACCTGGTGAGGTGCACAATGCAACATGGCGCCGGCCGTGTGCGAACCTGACCCGCCGACCGTGAAACCACAGGCCACCCTCTAGCCTAGGAATTTCCAAAGTGGGGGTCGCAACCGGCTGGTGGGTCGCGGACGAGTATCAGGAGGGACATGGAGCCATTCGTCACGGCATACCCAATCACTCAAATTCGCGCACAACAGCCGCAGCAGCGGCTTTTAACCATGACGGCCACAACCATATAAAAACTTGCAGGCGCGCGCATGCGTTAGAACAACGCATGAAGCACCGCCTCCTCTGACATCAAACACGGTGACGCAGAAGAAGATTTTTTTATTCATTGTAATCCTCCTGCCTGAAGCGAGGCAAAGAGCAGATCACACGCCCCGATACGCTCGAGGTCACGTGCTTTGGCCGTGATTGCAAAGCCTCCATTTTGTCAGCAGCATACAAGTAAGTGAGGACCAAGCAGGCTCACCTCTCGCGTTTTAAAGGTAAGAGACGTCATGGCGTGGGTCCCGAAGGTCAGCCAGCGTGGGTCCCGAAGGTTGGCCGGCGTGGGTCCCGAAGGTTGGCCGGTTGTATAAACGGTCCCAAAAAAAGTTTGAAAAACACTGCCCATGCCATCCCCCCATCAGTTTCCCCGGCAATGGCACAGACTCCGACTGAATGTGGTGGCGCTGGACACAGTATGTAGCCGCCTCGCAAGGTTCCCGACCTGATACCACACGTGTCCCGCGATCGGAACTTGGCCCATCAGGGTCGGAGCATCATAGGAGGGACGGCCGATGACGTGATTACACCATTTCAGAGGGGGCGGGCATGGCTGACCGATTTCAAGCATACGCCAGATTTAGGTGTCAGAGTCGATTCTCGCCCGATGACGATTACGATATTGGCGTTGGGCAACGGAGAATCCTGCCTATGTTCTTCTGCCGAACCTGATCGCAACTGATTTGCACTCAAATTGGGAGAGCAAATCAGGAAGCGAGTCACAAACCTTTACCATGCAAATTATGCTTGGCGAGGGTGTCTGTGTCTATGGATTCCTTAGGGAATCCCGCTATCATGTTATTTTGAGCGGGCAGTCAATAAAATGTCTGCGGCTGAGCCCCCTCCCGCAACGCAATTCAGCTCCCCCATTTCGCACAAATCAACCCCCCCCCCCACCCCCCCCCCCCCCCCCCCCCCCCCCCCCCCCACCCCCCACCCCCCCCCCCCCCCCCCCCCCGGATTTTCAGGATCACACCAACCCCCCACAGTATGAAGGTGACTTGAGTCCCCCCCCCCACCAGAGACCCCCTAATTAGAGAGAAGCCCAGCAGAGACTCCTAATTAGGGAGACCCCTACCAAACACTCCCAGCAGAATCCCTTCAATTAGAGAGACCCACCAGCAGAGACCCCAATGAGTGAGAACCCCGCCAGAGACCTCACCCCATGAGAGACCTCTGCCTGGAAGCTAGACAGCAGTCAGAGGCATTTAAAAAAATCATTGCTTTAAAACTCAACTGTGCACTACACCTGCTGGCTCAGTCAGAGGAAATAGCAACCTGTCAATTCCTGGGAAGAGTAAAACCAGTCAGTGGGTTTAAATCCCGTCAGACTTAGATCTGCAAGTCTTTCATTCATTTCTCTGTGAAATTGCTTTAACTAGGCTGTGAGTGACAATTTCCATACACACCCAAAGGACCTTAAGACATAGGAGCAGATTTAGGCCACTCGGCCCATCGAGTCTGCTCACTCCATTCAATCATGCCTGATATTTTCTCATCCCCATTTCTCCTGCCTTCTCACCATAATCGCTGATCCCCTTATTAATAGAACATTACAGCGCAGTACAGGCCCTTTGGCCCTCGATGTTGTGCCGACCTGTGAAACTGTGAAACCAGTCTAAAGCCCATCTACACTATTCCATTATCATCCATATGTTTATCCAATGACCATTAAATGCCCTTAATTTTGGTGAGTCCACGACTGTTGCCGGCAGGGCATTCCTCGCCCTTACTACTCTCTGAGTAAAGAACTACCTCTGACATCTGTCCTATATCTATCTCCCGTCAATTTAAAGTTATGTCCCCTTGTGCTGGACATCACCATCCGAGGAAAAAGGCTCTCACTGTCCACCCTATCTAATCCTCTGATCATCTTGTATGCCTCTATTAAGTCACCTCTTAACCTTCTTCTCTCTAATGAAAACAGCCTTAAGTTCCCTCAGCCTTTCCTCATAAGGTCTTCCCTCCATACCAGGCAACATCCTGGTAAATCTCCTCTGCACCCTTTCCAATGCTTCCACATCCTTCCTATAATGCAGCGACCAGAACTGCAAGCAATACTCCAAATGCGGCCGCATCAGAGTTTTGCACAGCTGCAACATGACCTCATAGCTCCGAAACTTAATCTCTCTACCAATTAATCAAGAACCTGTGTCTCTGTCTTAAAGATACTCAGTAATTTGGCCTGCACAGCCTTCTGCGGCAAAGAGTTCCACAGATTCACTGCCCTCTGGCTGATGAAATTCCTCCTCATCTCTGTTTTATAGGATCATCCCTTTAGTCTGAGATTGTGTCCTCTGCTTCACGTTTTTCCTACAAATGGAAACATCCCCTTCACGGTCCACTCCATCCATGCCTTTCAGTATCCTGTAAGTTTCAATAAGATCTCTCTCATCCTTCTAAACTCCAACAAGTACAGACCCAGAGTCCTCAACCGTTCCTCATACGACAAGCTCTTTATTCCAAGGATCAATTCTTGCGAACTTCCTCTGGACCCTTTCCAAGGCCAGCACATCTTTCCTTTGATATGGGGCCCAAAACTGCTCACAATACTCCAAATGGGTCTGACCAGAGCCTTGTACAGCCTCAGAAGTACATCCCTGGTCTTGTATTCTAGACTCTCTTGACATGAACGCTAACATTGCATTTGCCTTCTAATTCCTGACTGAACCTACACATTAAACCTTAAGAGAATCGGAACAGGGCTTTCCAAGTCCTTTTTGTGCTTCTGATTTCCTATAGCATTTCCCCATTTAGAAATAGTCCATGCCTTCATTCCTCTTTCCAAAGTGCATAATCTCACACTTTTCCACATTGTATTCCATCTGCCATTTCTTTGCCCACTCTCTCAGCCTGTCCAAATTCTTCTGCAGCCCGCCCCCTTCCTCAATACGATCTGTTCCTCTACAGATCTTTGTACCAACTGCCAAACTTAGCAACCAGTGCCTTCAGTTCCTTCTTACAGATCTTTGATGTATATTGTGAAAAGTTGTGGTCCAGCACAGACCCTGAGGCACACCACTAGTCACTGGCTGCCATCCTGAAAAATACCTCCTTATCCCCACTCTCTGCTTTCTGCCAGTCAGCCAATCCTCTATCCATGGCAGGATCTTACCCTTAACACCATGGGCTCTTCTCCTATGCGGAACTTTGTCAAAGGCCTTCTGAAAATCTAAATAAATCACGTCCACTGGTTCTCCTTTGTCTAACTTCCTTGTTACTTCCTCAAAGAATTCAACAGATTTGTCAGACATGTCCTCACTTTGACGAAGCTGTGCTGACTCAGTCCTATTTTACCATGCACTTCCAAGGACTCTGCGATCTCATCTTTAATAATGAACTCTAAAATATTATGAATGACTGAAGTCAGGCTAACTGGCCTATAATTTCCCATCCCTTCTTAAACAGCAGTGTTACATTAGCCACTTTCCAGTCCTCTGGGACCTTTCCAGTGATTCCTGAAAGATCAGCACCAATGCCTCCACAATCTCCTCAGCTATCTCTTTTAGAACCTGGGATGCAGTCCATCTAGTCCACCTTCAGACCTTTCAATTTCTCCAGAACCTTCTCCCTGGTGATGGCCACTGCACTCAGCTCTGCCCCGTGATTCTCCTGGAGCTCTACCTTCCACCGTGAAGATGATGCAAAGTAATTATTCATGTCCTCTGTCATTTCTTTGTTTCCCGATTATTACTCCTCCAGCTGCCTGCATTGTTTCATTCATCTCCCTCATGCTTGAGTGGCTTTGAAGTACTCAGCTGTGGAACTATCCACAACGTTTATAGACATTTAGCTTTGATTGACAGCTCATGGACCACATCAAAGAAATTAAGTGCTTTCTGTTAGTCTTTCTGAACCAGTTGCACTTCCCGCTGATGCGGGACGAGGCCTCGATCCCGATGCCAGTGAGGGACTGGAGCATCAGAATGGGATTGGACCGTCTGCCAATCTCATTTTCCTGCCTGACGCTGGATTCTCCGCCGCATCGGGAACTCCACTACTGGTGGCCAGTGGCGGAGAATCCAACCACAACCTGTATACTTTAACCTAAATTATTTTAATACATTTCTGCAACAGACACATAATATAATTTTAATAAAAATTCCTACATTCATCCCAATAAGAGGCGTAAAAGAGCATACTAGGTGCAGCGTGAGGCTTACCTAAAATGATCAAGATAGTATATGCTTTTATTTACAGTTTTGATCTTGCTAGCCAATCGGCCAAAATTTCTTCTTCACTAGGATCCTATTGGATTAATCTTCTCCCATTTCCCTTTTTCTCTCTCAACCCGAGGGTATCTCTTTTGAGATCTTGCCTTTCGCTGCTTCTACAAGCCAGTCGCCTGATTAGAGCTTGCGGCAACACCTGAAGATGCTCCATTCTCTACTAGGGGAGGAATGGAAGGTACTCACCTGCATCCAGCAACATGGGGTAAGTGATTGCCTGAGAGTTGAAAAGCTTCAACTGGTTAACATGGTACCACCCGTTTTACCAGAGTCTCACAAGACTTTGTACACCGAGGGACCTGTTTTGTCTACTATAGAATGTGGTAATTTCTGTTTATTCCGAATAGAGTCATTACATTCTGCATCGCCTGAGTGGTGAAATTATTTCCTTAGTCTGATTCATTGAGTGTATACTTGCTGAACCAGCACATTGGCTACTACTTTTGTCGTGTCAGTCCGGGTAGGGAATGCTTCAATCCATTTACTAAAGGTATCAATGATGACCAAAATGTGTTTGTAACCCCCCTTACATGGTAGAAAGTGACCCACATAATCTACTTGGAAATTCATTCATGGCCCATTTACCGGCCTGGTATGTCGAAGCATTTCTTTCTCAGCATAATGGTCTGGATTATTTTGGGCTCAAACCAGGCAAATCTCCACATAATGCTTCATCTACTTCGGGCCACCAACATAAACTTTTAATTCTTTCCATAGTTATATTCACACTTTGGGGTCCCTGGACGCTGTGACATTGATAGATTATTTGGCTCCAATTCTGAGTTGGCACTACATATCTTCTGTTCTTAAGGATGAGACCATCCTTCATCTCTATGTTAGCTTTCCATTTGTTATAAGATGTCAGAAACACGCCATCCCTGAGTGTTTCAAATCCTCATCTACCTTCTGTGCCTCGACAACATTTTTAAGGGTGGGGTCTGTGACAATATGCAAAGCCATGATGTGGAGATGTTGGCGTTGGACTGGGGTGGGCACAGTAAGAAGTCTTACAACAGCAGATTAAATCCAACAGTTTTGTTTCGAATCACTGCACCTTCACCTGATGAAGGAGCTGTGTTCCAAAAGCTAGTGATCCAAAACAAGCCTGCTGGACCTTAACCTGCTGTTCTAAGCCTTCTTACATTACAAATGTACAGCATGTGAAGAGTTAATGTTATGTTAAATCTAGCCACTGGAGGGAGCAAAGGGACAGTACTATAAATTGCACTGGCGCTTGGGCTTGGGGAGGAGATTAGATTGAAGCTGAAGAAGACAAGATTCATAGTGCATTACAGACTAAGTTGAGATATAATAGTGATAGTTAGTAGATAGAGATATACAGCTTCAGAGGTTCTTCTATCCTAGCCCTCTCGACATGAATGCTAACATTACATTTGCCTTCTTAATTGCCGACTGAATTGGAACGTTAACCTTCAAGAGAATCCTGAACAAGGACTCTCAAGTCCCTTTGTGCTTTTGATTTCCTAAGCATTTCCCCATTTAGAAAATAGTCTATGTCTCCATTTCTCCTTCCAAAGTGCATAACTTCACACTTTTCCACGTTGTATTCCATCTGCCACTTCTTTGCCCGCTCTCCCAGCCTGTCAAAATCCTTCTGCAGCCCGCCTCTTCCTCAATACTACCTGTCCCTCCACTTATTTTTGTATCATCTGCAAACTTAGCAACAGTGCCTTCAGTTCCTTCTTCCAAATCGTTAATGTATATGGTGAAAATTGTGGTCCCAGCATCAACCCCTGAAACACACCACCAGTCACTGGCTGCCTTCCTGAAAAAGACCCCATTATTAACGTCATTCCTTCCTAACAATGCAACCCTTTGCCCATCTGCCTGTCCTTTCAATAGGACACATATCCTTGGAAATTTAGACCCCAGCCCTGATCCCCTTGGAGCAGGAAAAGACCAAAAAAAAATATCCACTTTGAGCGGGAGCCACCAAATGTGCGATCACTCACTCCATGGCCACCACCGGAATTCCTCTAGTTTCAGACTTAAGCACATCACTCAAGCTCAATGTGAAATTCCATCATATTATGATCACTCGGGGCGGCATGTAGTGCAGTGGATAGCACTGGACTGCGGCGTTGAGAACCCGGGTTTGAATCCCGGCCCTAGGTCACTGTCCGTGTGGAGTTTGCACATTCTCCCCATGTCTGCGTGAGTTTCACCCCCACAGCCCAATGATGTGCAGGTTAGGTGGATTGGCCATGCTAAATTGCCCCTTAATTGGAAAAAATTAATTGGGTACTCTAAATTTATTTTTTTAAATATTATGATCACTCCTACCCAGAGGATCCCCTTGTGGCAGTTTCTCTAGCAGTGAGACGGGAGAGCCACGCAAAATGCTGTAGACATTGGCAGGATCGGAATATTCTGCCGGAGGCCAATGGTGGGCTGCCTGCACCATCAGAAAACACGTCATTCGGGGGAGGAAGAGGGAAATCCTGCCCAAAGTGCCTTTAAATCTAACTTTTTAGAATTTGTCCCTGATTTGACCCTATATGCTGATGCATTACTACTGTTAAACTATTTCTCCCTTGCTGACACACACTGCTTATAGAAATGCAAATGGACGTTATACTGACATGGTCATCTACTTTTACATGATTAGTTATGCTATAAAAATCCTCAAAAAGGTTACACCTTGTTTTTAAATGGGGCATAACTGGGTTTTTACAGCAAGCTAAAGTCATAATTACTTTTGAACAATCTCTCTGGCACTGAAAATCTAATTTTGTATAACATCAAATTTTGCCACTGGGATTTTAAAAATCCATATATTTCTTTAAAGTTTATTTATGGAATTTCAGCTTCTACCTTATTCATGTCTGTACATCAATTTTTAGGTCACTCTCTGAACAATTATATTAAAAAGTGAAGGATAATCAGTACTTTCTAAGTGCCTGGTTTGCAGACTGCAAGAATTCCTCAATACACTTGGCTGCTTGATGATATCACCGTTACTGCAAGCTTAGAGATTCCCTTGAATTGGCGCCAATTCAAACTGGCATCCAGTAAAGCGGATCACAATATTTAACCACTGTTATCAGTACAATTCTTTTGTATCCACTATTGATCTCTGAACACTCCATTTGTCTTAATCATTCACAGGTTGTAGGGATCACTAGTGAATCTAAAGATCGATGGCCCAACTGCGTCCAACAGTGCTCTGAAGACCTTCTGCAGCAATGGCCTGGTGCTGAGATGACTGACCTCCAATAACAACCTTTGGTATTAATTGTAAGTTTCCTCTGATATCCATTAACTTCAATATTCCTTGGTGCTGTGGCCAAATGCTGCCTTGATGTCATAGGCAAACATCTCTGAAATTAAGTTATTTTATCTGTATTTGGACCAAAAACTTAATTGAGGTCTGTAGCCAAATGAATTAAAAATTGGCTTCCATGACAGTGGGAGCTTTCGGAGGGGATTAAGATGGATCATCCACTCGGCGTTGTATTTTGCACCCACTTGTGGGGCTCTGCCATCATTAAGGATGTTCACTGAGACTCCTCCTCCTCTTAGATGTCTAGCTATCCACCAGCATTTACAACTGGATGTAACAAAATGGCAAAGCTTTACTCTGACCTATCTTTGTGTAATCACTTTGCTCTGCGCATAGCATGCTGCTTCCACTATTTAACATGCATGCAAACTTGTCATGTAACTTTACCAGGTCAGTATCTCAGTTTTATGAGATGCTTATGCTGCTCCTAGAATGAGAATGTTCTGCTCATTGAATCAGGGTTGATTGCTTGACTTGATGGAAGTGGTAAAGTGAGGGATATGCCAAGCCATGAGGGCACAGATTGTGAAGATTACTCATTCATCAGCTGAGAGAAGATGGTAGTTAGTAATCAGTGGGAGGTCTCCCAACCATGTATGACCTGATCCCATGAAACGTCATAGGATCTTCAGTCAATCTGGAGCACTCCCAGGACCACGCCTTCCCAACTGCATACCACTGTGCAACCATCCTTGGTGGGTCTGCTCAGGCAAAGCGACAGAACAATCAAGGGAATGATGTTCGGAGAGTCTGAAACATTGGTTATAAGATATAATTCAGTGAGTATGACTATGTCAGGCTTTTGCTTAACTAGTCTGTGAGACAAAAATCCCAATATTGGCACAAGTCCCCAGATGTTAGTGAAATGGGCTTTGCAAGAATAACTGGAATAGTTGTATCTTTGCCATGTTTGAATTCAATACCTATATGAATGCCTGGTAGCCTGTCCAGTTTTATTCTTATTATACTTTTCCTTTGTGGTTTGATACAACTGGGAGTTGTAGTGGCTTGCTAGGTCATTTCACACGGTGGTTAAGAGCCAACAGCATTGGCCATCATGTGGAGTATGTCTAGATTGCATAATGCCAAGGATTTCCATAATACTGCTATACGTCTCTGGGACATATTGGGAAGATTGCCTAAGGATAGTCTTCAGCTAAGTGTATAATAATGCCACCTGTTTCATCAACAATCATCAGGTTTTTTTTCAATGTACTCAATTTCAAGAAATTGAACTACCTTCTGGAAAGGTTAGATGGGGTTACTGGGTTATGGGGGTAGGTGGGAAGGTGTGTTAGATAGGGGGCTCTTTCCGAGGTGTGATGCAGGCTCGTGGGGTCGAAAGGCCTCCTTCTGCACTGTAGGGATTCTTGGTTCTATAATTGTATGATTCTATGACAAACTGATGTCTCAACTTAGAGTGGCTTTATCACTCCATCATTTAAATTTATGTTACAGATCAAGAACTATAAAATACCTCAGGGGCCTAGCACATTTCTCAGCTAGAACCTCTACATATGAAGCTGTTGTTTACAGACCTTGGCATCTTCCTGGATACTTAGAGAACAATAACCCAAGTAGTTTTGGCTTCACCATGGAGAGAGCTTATATAATGCCATCGATTGGTGGTAAGCTGACCTGCAGACAATAGCAAACCACATAACTAGTACTGTTGAGGCATGTGAGGGTCACCATAGCCTGAACTTTTACACCACAAGGTCCTTCCACTACAGCAGATGGAAGCAATATCAGTACTGCCCTGATGAACCAAGTAGCTCACTAAATGCTCAGCGGCCATTGACAAGTGACAGTGTGCAAACTTTTCCCTCTGATCATTCTAATCTTAGTCCCTCATTTCATGTCTATGTGTGAACCCCTATGCCTTACCATGACAGTCTTAATGAAAGCTTTTGAAAAGGTTGTTCACAAGCACCTATTGTAATCTATATTACACTAGGTATTCCACAGGAAGGAACAAAAGAAGGCCCCAATAACATACGAAGCACACATTCTTACACTATTTCTTCCAAGTAGTAAATCAGATAAATTTAACCTGGAAGATTTAAACAGCGAGTTCAGAGGGAGCGCCAGAGTGAGACACAGAACAACTCTGAACTCTGCCTATACTGCTGTTGATAGTGATAGTGGTAGTGATGATAGTGATAGTGCTTGGAAGTCCCATTAGCCATATAGCTCAGCTTTGAATGGAAGTTTCACAATATTGCAGTACACCATAAAGCATATGATAATTACAGGGACATTTGCAGCAGAAACTAATACCACCCCCTACATGGCCTCCCATTACTCCCCCAATACCCTGCCTCATGGAAGCATTCTCCCAAGGATGCTCAGAATGCTGCAATAGTGACCTGGGGATCCAGAGCTGTTACTGTGTCTGCTTTTCCACAAATCAGTGACAGTTGTGAAGAAATTCCCAGTAGTAAGGGTGTAGAGACTGTATTGTCTTTCAAGCTGTCAAAACATCACCTTATCCAAGACATGTAGATGTGCCAAAGTGCACATGGGTCACTCATGCAATTGTAGAGATTTAGCAGGTTTTCTTAGGGTCTTCATCCCACAATTTCGGAGCCATCTCAGTTCAATGAGTGAATAGCAGGTAGAGGATGGCATTGTGACAATATATGAACAAACACAGCTGCTGATGTTACTTTTAATCTATTAAAATTGAGCAGTTATGCACCCTTTAAAACACAAATCATCTGTAGGTAATATGGAAGCACTCTGAGCTAATTATTTGCCAATTATTCTTCAAGAAGGCAATAACATTCCTTTAAAGTGTTGTACAATTTCTACCATTAGTTTTATTGTCCAGAGGAGAAAAAAATTAGGCAAGTCCCTTCCTCCTGTTCATGCTCAAATAACATCAGTGGAATATATATATCTGTGCAGTTGTAAAATGAGGACTAGATTCAGTTCAGTTGTGATGGCTTCTACTGTCAAATGGCCTGTCCACCACTCAGTGCCCTTGCCCAGAATGTCATATTTACTCATTGAAATACATCTGCAGACATAACCAACACAAAATGAATTTTATAATTGTATTTCAGATCCGCTAGTTCAGAAAATCTTGAATTGAGATGGCTCTGAAATGTTGGGATGAAGACCCTGAGATAACCTGACATACCTCTACGAGTGACCCGTGTGCACTTTGGCATCATGGCGAGGAAGTGGAACATGCCAGTCTGAGTCACCACCTTCATGCCAGACCAGCCAGGAATTGAAGAAAAGCGATAGCATGGCGATAGTTGCCTCATCCTGTAACTGCATCGTGTGATGGCAAATTGAAACTACGATGATTTAAGCGAATGCATTCACTTTACCAGGGAAACGACTAGCCTTGATTTTAACTTCATTGTCAGATACTATAAGTGTTGCTGTTAATGAAACCTTCTGCGGCTATAAATGTTACCTTGCTACAAACCGAATCAGTTAAGTGTGGTCGTTTTTCTGAATGACTCCAGCTTGCATTCCCTTGCAACTGCTCTGACTTTTAAAAACAAGGCTCTGCATTGCCCTCACCTTCCAGCGGTTCTGTGTTTCTTTCCGCACAAGTTTTGCAGACGGGATGTTGCTCACCGACAGCCCTCCAGCCGCAGTGGGATGAGTTGAGAGATGTTTGTCATGTTCTTTGTGGGTGTTTTTTTTTCGCCCTCAGCTCATCCCGGGCTTTGCTGCTCGAAGCCGAGCGGTCGGTTAGGGATTGTTGAATGCCGTTGCTTAGTAACCGGCCGCGCGCGCGCCTCGGGCCTGGGCTCAGGCGCTCCGGCGCTCGGCCTGCAAGCTCTTCGGTGCCTCTTTGCGACAATGCCGATCCCTCCAGCAACGCGCTCCTCCTCCGCCGCCACACTCAAATTCACCTTGCCAAAAATCACCAGGTGGCTCGTTTGTGAGAACGACACCAAACGTGTCCTGCTTTCAATTATTGTGCTTTTATTGTTTTTTTAATGCCGAGGGATATTTTAATGAACACTATTAACGCGGGGTTATGCAAATAACAGTAATCCAATTTAGATGAGTTTTCGGTCTCCCTGCTTTGTAGCTGTTCAACCATACATGTGAAGGTTGGCGGAACTGCTGGGAATTCTGATAAAAGTTTTAAAGTGACTTTCGACAGTAAGTGTGTGTGCACTATTGATGGTACATCAATAACAACAACTTGCATTTGTAAAGCGCCGTTAATTTTAACGTCAACATCCCAAGCAGATAACAGGAGCACTGTTAGGCAAGCATTCACCACCAGAAGGCAAACTAAGATGAAGACAACAGGGCAGATGACAAAAAGCATGGTCAAAGAGTTTAAGGCGCAAACTCAGAGGGGAAAAGGCGTATGGGGAGTTGGAAAGGTTTGCACAGAATTTACAGTTAACTAATGACATACTGGCTAATGTAATGGTGAGGCGAAGCGAATGGGGACTGCACAGGAGGTCAATATAGTTTTTTTTTAACAGCACAGCACAGAACAGGCCCTTCGGCCCTCGATGTTGTGCTGAGCATTGTCCGAAACCAAGATCAAGCTATCCCACTCCCTGTCATTCTGGTGTGCTCCATGTGCCTATCCAATAACCGCTTGAACGTTCCTAAAGTGTCCGATTCCACTATCACAGCAGGCAGTCCATCCCACACCCTAACCACTCTCTGAGTAAAGAACCTATCTCGGATATCCCTCCTATATCTCCCACCCTGAATCTTATAGTTATACCCCATTGTAACAGCTACATCCACCCGAGGAAATAGTCTCTGAACGTCCACTCTATCTATCCCCCTCATCGTCTTATAAACCTCTATTAAGTCGCCTCTCATCCTCCTCCGCTCCAAAGAAAAAAGCCCCAGCTCCCTCAACCTTTCCTCATAAGACCTATCCTGCAAACCAGGCAGCATCCTGGTAAATCTCCTTTGCACCCTGTCCAATGCTTCCACATCCTTCCTAGAATGAGGTGACCAGAACTGCACACAATAGTCCAAATGTGGTCTCACCAGGGTCATGTATAGTTGCAGCATAACCCCACGGCTCTTAAACTCAAGCCCCCTGTAATAAACGCTAACACACTATTAGCCTTCTTCACGGCTCTCTCCACTTAAGTGGCAACCTTCAGAGATCTGTGGACATGAACCCCAAGATCTCTCTGTTCCTCCACATTCCTCAGAACCCTGCCGTTGACCCTGTAATCCGCATTAAAAAATTTTCTACCGAAGTGAATCACCTCGCACTTATCAGGGTTAAACTCTATCTGCCATTTTTCGGCCCAGCTCTGCATCCCATCAATGTCTCTTTGCAAACAGCCCTCCACCTCATCCACTACTCCACCAATCTTGGTGTCATCAGCAAATTTACTAACCCACCCTTCAGCCCCCTCCTCCAAGTCATTGATAAAAATCACAAATAGCAGAGGACCCAGCACTGATCCCTGTGGTACACCGCTGGTAACTGGTCTCCAGTCTGAAAATTTTCCATCCACCACCACCCCCTGTCTTCTATGTGATAGCCAGTTACTTATCCAATTGGCCAAATTTCCCTCTATCCCACACCTCCTTACTTTCTTCATGAGCCGACCATGGGGAACCTTATCAAACGCCTTACTAAAATCCATGTATACGGCATCAACTGCTCTACCTTCATCTACACACTTAGTTACCTCCTCAAAAAATTCAATCAAATTTGTGAGGCAGGACGTACCCTTTTCGAATCCCTGTTGACTATCCCGGACTAAGCTGCATCTTTCCAAATGGTCATAAATCCTATCCTTCAGGACCTTTTCCATTAACTGACCGACCACCGAAGTAAGACTAACTGGCCTATAATTACCAGGTCATTCCTATTCCCTTTCTTGAACAGAGGAACAACATTCCCCACTCTCCAGTCCTCTGGCACTATCCCCGTGAACAGTGAGGACCCAAAGATCAAAGCCAAAGGCTCTGCAATCTCATCCCTTGCCTCCCAAAGAATCCTTGGATATATCCCATCTGGCCCAGGGCACTTGTCAACCCTCAGGTTTTTCAAAATTGCTAATACATCCTTCCTCAGAACATCTACCTCCTCCAGCCTACCCGCCTGTATCACACTCTCATCCTCAAAAACATGGCCCCTCTCCTTGGTGAACACCAAAGAAAAGTATTAATTCAACACCTCTCCTATTTCTTCTGACTCCATGCACAAGTTCCCACTATTGTCCTTGACCGGCCCTACCCTCACCTTGGTCATTCTTTTATTTCTCACATAAGAGTAAAAAGCCTTGGGGTTTTCCTTGATTCGACCCGCCAAGGACTTCTCATGCCCCCACCCAGCTCTCCTAAGCCCTTTTTTTTAGCTCATTCCTTGCTACCTTGTAACCCTCAAGCGACCCAACTGAACCTTGTTTTCTCATCCTTACATATTCTTCCTATATTGAATATATCTAGAGTTCTCAGAGCGTTGTAGGGATGGAGCAGGTTACACAGATGGAGGGAAGAAGGTCATGAGGTTTTAACATGAGAATGATCATTTTAAAATTGGGTGTTAGTGAAACAGGAGCTGGAGGTGATAGGTGAAGTTGACTTCGTGCAGATTGGAATACATGCAGCAGGAGTTTTGGGTGAGCTTAGACCCTAAAGATTTGGAGATGGGGTGTCTTTAAAAGAAATTGGAGGTTGGAGGTAAGAAAAATGAGGGTCCCGCAGCAGCAGCTAAACTGAGGCAGAGATTAGAGATATTATGGAGGTGATATTTTTATAGCAAGGATATGGGTCAGAAGCTCAGCTCAGGGTCATATATGAGTCCAAGGTCGTAAACAACCAGATTCAGTCCATTACCTTGCCCAATGAAAATTGGTGACTAGGAAATGGAGTTTGTGACAGAACCAAGACAATGACTTCAGTCTGCTAAATGTTTAAGTGATGGAAATTGTAACTCATCTAAGACTGGATGTCAAGCATGGAGTTTGACAACACAGAAACATTAGAAGTAGCAAGGGAAATATGATGAGGTAGAGCTAGGTGTCACCGGATGATGTCACTGAGGGACAATATGTAGCTGCGAAGTAGAGTGGGCTAACAATATTTCCCTGGAGGAGTCCAGAATTAGCAGTGCAGGGAGGAGAAGAGATGTTATTGCAGGATACTCTCTTTCTAAAACTGGATAGATATGGGCAAAACCAGACAACGGTCAGCCCTTTTGACTTGACAACAGAGAGATGTTGAAGAGTGGCGTGGTTAACCATGTCAGAGACTGCAGACAAGATGAAAAGGAAAATGCACCATGATTACATTCAGAGAGGAAGCCATTTGCAATTTAGTTAAGGCTGTTTCTTCACTTGGGCTGGGGCAGAATTCTGAGTGTAGAGAATAGAAGCACAATTGAATTATGATATTATACCTTCCGTTTTCTTAAACAAAAGCTTAGTCGTGAATTTGTTATTTACATTCAACCACATGCAGGACTTAACTACTTGCGTTCATTGACACTGAAAATAATAGGCTCATAAAATAGTCTAAAGGATGTTATTCATGAAGTATTTACCAAATCATTTATCCTCTCAAAGCAAAGATCATAATTATGTGAATTTTGTTGAAATGTATTATAATGTGTATTTTGCTATGATTAAACTAATTCTGACTTGTTTCCCTCCCAAATCTCCCCCAAATTCTAATGAAAATGATATTGTTCCAAACAATGCCTGATTTGATAAATTAGCATCAATGCTTCCTTAACTTGTAATGAACATAAATGAGTTGTTCAAAATAATCAATGCAAATTCCCTTTTATCCTGTGTAATGAGTTTTATATGCATGAAACAGGAATTAGGTTCATTACCATTGCAAATCAGGGGCCTGATATCTCTTTCAGATGCTTTTGTGAAAGTGGGCCTCAAATGAGCTCACCATGTGTGTTGCTGCAATATGTTTTCTCAGGCACACAGCATCCCAACTAAGGATCTTGGAAAGGAGACAGAAGGGCTACCACCCAAAGGTTAAGTCAAAAGATTTGTACTTGGGCAGCATGGTAGCGCAATGGTTAGCATTGCTGTCTCATGGCGCCAAGGTCCCAGGTTCGATCCCGGCTCTGGGTCACTGTCCCTGTGGAGTTTGCACATTCTTCCCGTGTTTGCGTGGGTTTTGCCCCCACAACCCAAAGATGTGAAGGCTAGGTGGATTGGCCACGCTAAATTGCCTTTATTGGAAAAAATGAATAGGTACTCTAAATTTATTTATTTTTTAAATTTGTACTTGTAGGGCAGCACGGTAGCACAAGTGGATAGCACTGTGGCTTCACAGCGCCAGGGTCCCAGGTTCAATTCCCCGCTGGGTGACTGTCTGTGCGGAGTCAGCACGTTCTCCGTGTGTCTGCGTGGGTTTCCTCTGGGTGCTCCGGTTTCCTCCCACAGTCCAAAGTCGTGCAGGTTAGGCGGATTGGCCATGCTAAATTGCCCTTAGTGACTAAAAAGGTGAGATGGGGTAATTGGGTTAGGGGGATAGGGTGGAAGTGAAGGCTCAAGTGGGTCGGTGCAGACTCGATGGGCCGAATGGCCACCTTCTGCACTGTATGTTCTATGTTCTATCCGAGGGTGGAACCAGGGCTATTTCTCCTGTCTCCACATTAAAACTTTGGGTTGCTACCGGCTTCCTCTCAGCTGACGTCTCCCTTGCCTAGGCAGATCAATCCCCCCAGTATCTCCAGGGGTGAAACAGTAATGCCCTGAACGTTGCTGCAAACAATCCAGGAGAGAAATCATAGGGGTATGAAATAATGGTTTGAGTTTTTCATGTGTTTTGAATAGATTTGACAGTTGTAAGAATATTGTACATGAGGGGAAAGGCTACCTGACTTAGCAGGATGGTTAGAGGCAAGAGGTCAAGTGGTGAAACATCCAAGATTCATATGTAACAAGGGTGGTCAACCAAATCTGCCTTCTGGACTCACATTTGGCCCTGAGCCAGAATGCAGGCCATCCATTGTTGCCCCCATCCACATTTAGCCACTGGATCAGCGACTGATGCCACAGAGCACAGGTAACGTACAAGTGAATCTGGAAGACTGATTTGCACTAAGCCTCTTTCGGCATGTGAAGGGGGAGATGTACCCCATCACATCTCCACCTCTGGACAGTTTTCTATTTCTTGGCCAAATGATTTGAACTAAAACATGAAGAAGATTCTTTCTTTGGCAAGTTTTTAATATTAAAAATGTATTTTATTGCTATATTTATGTACTAAAAATAAATAATAAAATGTAACTTTGAAGAAGAACCCTGAACTGCTGAGGTAGCATGGCAAGCACAACTCCACAGGAATTACTTTTAATTGGAATGTTACAATAGGAATGACACAATTCTGAAGGAGGTGAGGTAAGCTAAAACAATCATAAAAATAATGAGGCAGCCTAATTATTTGGCTAATGCTGCCCAGCCATTCTATATAATGTGATCCAAGACGGTAAAATTCCATGCAGCAGATGGAAAGTTTGCCCTAATCAAAAAGCTATTATGAGCATCCCCCAGTTTCTTGATGCCTCTGTCTGTAGTTTGGTGGTGAATTTAGAAGGGAACTTCTCGACTCTGTGGCTAATCTGTCACTTTATGTTTTGCAAGTAGAATAAAGGGCAGCCTATGCCTTTGTCAAGAAACGCTCTGGAGGATCCTAAAAATAGGATTTACTGACCCAGGTTTTTTTCTGTTGGTTGTACTATGCCTCTTGAAGCTTGGCTTCCATTTCATGGAAATAGTCACTTTCAATCTCTGTATTCCCTCTGGACATTTAAAAAAACTAAGGTATGAATCAATGTGCTTCTTCACTAAACTTTATTAAATGCAGGATTAATTAAAGTGGGTGTAAACATGCATGCATGTGTGTTTCATAGGTTGTCACATGTTATTGGAATTCACCTTTTGTTAGCTTAAATTATATTTAGTTCTGATTTTTATAATTCAAATGACATTGTTATAATGTAATAAATAATTTCAGTAAATCTAGTTCCTCAGTGAATGTGCTTTCTTCTCACTTCCAATGTTTCTTTAGGTTCCAATATCTGATTAGCTTACAGAGTCAATAGCTCCTCCAATAGATCATATACAACCTGGTCTTCAATAAACCTTTCTCGCTTCATTTGATCTTCGAAAAGTATGCTGTGCAGAATTAAATCTGATAAATCTGAATAACTGTGTCACATGAAGTATTTGATCATCTCAACTGTACTTTAAAGAATGACCTTCATAGGAACATAGGAATTGGGAGCAGAAGCAGGCAATTCAGTCCTTCAAACTTGCTCCGCCATTCAATTAGATCATGGTTGGCCTCTTCCTGGTCTCAAATCCACCTCCCCATCTGTTCCCCATATCCCTTTAACCCATTTTTTAATCAGAAATATTTCTATCTCCTTCTTGAAACCATTTAATGACTCTGATTCACTGCACTATGGGGCAGCAAGTTCCACAAATTCACCACCCTCTGCAAGAAGTAGTTCCTCCTCATCTCAGTTCTAAATGAATGTTTTTCATGTGTTTTGATTCTGTGCATGAACAAAGCATTGATCTTTTTTGCTCGACTACATTCATTCGACAGGCAAAACTAGTTCTTCAAAGGCTTAACATTACACCAAGCAAAATACATATGCACTCACTATGGGGGCAATAACCTACAAAAGTGAACTGCTCGCCGTTCTCGCCAGCTCCGTACCCCACAGGTCCTGTGGTGGTGGCAGCCCTGAGGGTGTGGGGGCAATGGAGGCAGCATATGAGAGTGGAGGGGGCTTCAGTGTGGTCACCGATTTGTGACAATCACCGGTTTGGCCCGGGGGGGGGCTGGATGGAGGCTTTAAGGTATGGCAGCGGGCAGGGATTGAGAGGTTTGGGGATCTATTCATCCAGGAGGGCTTCCCGACCATGGAGACATTAGAGGAGGAGTTTGACTTGCCGGCAGGGAACGGGTTTCGGTATCTTCAAGTGCGGAACTTTGTACGGAGACAGGTCCCAAGTCTTCCTCGCCTCCCTCTGAGGGAACTACAGGACAAAGTGCTGTCAAAAACAGGGGTTGGCGGTGGGAAGGTTTCGGACATAGAGGGAATTGTTAAAGTGGGAAGCAGCCCCTATCAGATCGGTGAAGAGGAAGTGGGAAGAGGAGTTGGGAGGGGAGCTAGAAACTGAACTGTGGGAAAAAGCCTTGAAAAGGGTAAATGCATCCTCGTCCTGTGCTAGACTCAGCTTGATTCAGTTCAAGGCAATCCACAGGGCCCACATAACAGTAGCCTGGAAGAGTTGGTTCTTTGAGGAGGTGGAGGACCAATGTAGGCGGTGTGGGGGTAGCCCAGCCAACCATGTTCATATGTTTTGGGCATGTCTGAAACTGTGGGAATTCTGGCAGGGATTTGCAGATGTTATGTCAGAAATCCTGGAAGGTAGGGTAACTCCAAGTCCAGAATTAGCAATATTTGGGGGTGTCGGAAGATCCGGGGGCAAAGGGGGGAGGGAGGCAGATATTCTGGGCTTCTCCTCCCTGGTGGCCCAGAGACTGATCTTGCTGAGGTGGAGGGACTCAGAGCCCCCAAAGTAAGGAGTGTGGGTCAGTGATATGGTAGGGTTTCTCAGTCTCGAGAAAATCAAATTTGCTTTAAGAGGATCAATACAGGGATTCGCCCGGAGTTGGCAGCCATTCATCGATTTCTTTAACAAAAACTGAACGCAGCAGTAAGGGAGAAAAGGGAAAAGTGGGGGGGAGGAAAATAGAAGGCATGGTAATGTTAAATAAGGACAGGGAATTTAATATACGGGTAATTGGGAATAGGGCGGGAGAAGTGGGGACGTGGTTTATTGCGTGTTATTTTAGGGGGCATTTTGTGCGTCGACCCACGCGGTTGGTTTAGAAATGGCATTATGTTAAATTGTGAAAATTTCAAATGCTTCAATAAAATATTTTTTTAAAACGTGAACTGCTCAAACACAAGAGCTGCAACAATTCAGCACAGTAGCACAAGTGACCAGTAGTGTGACTTCACAGCTCCAGGATCCTAGGTTCGATTCCCCGCTGGGTCACTGTCTGTGTGGAGTCTGCACATTCTCCCCGTGTCTGCGTGGGTTTCCTCCGGTTTCCTCCCACAGTCCAAAGACGTGCAGGTCAGGTGGATTGGCCATGGTGGATTGCCCTTAGTGTTCACGGGGGGTGGGTGGGGTTGTTGGGCTATGGGGATAGGGTAGAAGTGAGGGCTTGAATGGGTCGGTGCAGACTTGATGGGCCAAATGGCCTCCTTCTGCATTGTGTGTTCTATGTTCAATGGGGTTGTTCGACGACAGATCACCATAAACTTTTTAAAAATTTAACCACTACATCTCAGATTTTGATTAAAATTGCTGCACTGGATTATCTCACATGTCAAAGTCACTATATTATTGATATTATTTTTTTTTTAAACCCTTCTCATACAGTAGACCAACAATTTTTAAGCAATGTGGACTAAAGTCGCTTCTGGGGCCCTTCTGGGATTAGGGGCCCTGAAGCTTAAGCTTCATTAGTTTCATAGTAGATCCTCCCCTGCGATGGGCCTATCAGGACAGTCACTGTTTGTGGATTCTGGGAAGGAGGTAGAAACAAGCTGCCCTGGGTTGGTAGATTATGAGGAAGTAAAACTGTGGAGGAAGGATCTCCAGAGGAGATGAAGTCAGTGACGGTCCTGGAAACAATGGCTTGATGCTCCTTTGGGGGGGTGGGGGGGGGGGGGGGGGGTCATGGTCCAGGAGGAGGAGGAAGAAATGCCTGAGAGTTGACGTTCAGCCTCTGCGAGGTAGAGGCCCTTACACCAGACAACCCCACCCTTGTCGGAGGGTTTAATGACAAAGTCAAGGTTGGACCTGAGAGAGCGGTGCAGCAAGTTCAGAAGGTGACAGGTTAGAGTGGGCGAGAGGAACAGAGAAAATGTCACACCAACAGATCTGAATGAAAAGATCAAAAGCAGGTAATCCAGGAGGTATGGGTCTAGGTGGAGGGAGAATACTGGAGACAGTATAAAGATCTGTTGAAAGGGGCGGGTGGGTTACTGCCTGATGAAGTGAGCAAGGCGAGGAAGGCAGCCGAAGAAGAGTTCAGCATCCTGTGGAGCCCGAAGCTTAAAGGTATGAAGCTGAGTCATTTGCTGAGGTACAGCGCGTTCAGTCTCAGTGAGGGGAGATCAGCGGGTATGGTGAATACACATCAAGGGTTGGGGTTAGAAACAGTGGGAAACGAGGTAATGGAGGGTCCTTGTTGGCCGTTGAGTTGTTGGAGTTTGTGTTCTTTAACAACTGAAAGGAAGAGAACAAGGTTCTTTTTGAGGCGTCGGGTGAGACGAAGAATGAAATGAAACTGCGGACACGGGCAGCTTTGAGATAGGGTGAGTGGGCCCTGCGGGAGAGAGATATCGAGTGTGTGCATGTGGTGGCACATGGCGCTGAGCGTGGATTTCAGAATGCGGAGGGAACAGCAGTCCCTGGAACGTTGTTTGTCCTGGAAATAAGTTGATGTTCAATAATATAATGTTTACATGATATCTGGAGCATGGAACAGTTATAGCAGAAAAGAAGATAATACGATGAAATTCTGCAGGGAGGTGGTAGAGAAATTGCAGCTAATTTTAGACACTAAAAGTCAATATATCTGCCTTAATGATATATGTGTATGCGTGAGTGTTAGGTACACACTCACATTTACTTGATTCTACATTTTATTCTGCACTGTAACTGCCTGCTATTGAATTAACAATATTCATGACATACACACTTACAGCGCTTGTTATCACCCGGGTTGCGCTCCAGTAAGTGGCGGGGAAATCGGAGAAGTTATTTTGAATCCAAACTAAACCTTAGGCCGTGCCTTGAAATGATTGGACCTGACAGTTAGGAGCTCTGTGCGCCTCGCGGATGGCGCAACCGTTTTAAAATTGGGGTGATGTACTTTTCACTTCTTGTCACTTGATTTAAGGGGCTATTGTTTCAATGTGAAGTTACATTCCTTCAGAACAGCTGAAATAGCCATCGTGGCGATAACCAATTGACCTATCCGATAAAGGTAATGATGTTGGCACTGAACACAGCAGAATGCAAGTGACATTCATGGCTCGCTGTTCGAGCTTTCTTTCAAGCTTATACTAAAATGTGATTCAGATCTTCCCCTGATGTTTGAGTTTTGAAAGGTGGAGTGAGAGTGGGGGGGGGGGGGGGGGGGGGTGATGTTTGTATCTAATACGAAGTGACCATAAAGTACAGACGTGCATATACATTCGGTCACACAAACGGCCTGGTTTTTCTGTGCTATCGATTCATGCATTCAAATTAAGGGGGAAAAATGTTAGGAACGTGCTGTCTCATGATATTGTTTCACAGAGCCTCTGTATGTGCTAAGCTATGTATGTTCACCAAAATAGTTGTTCCTTCCTCTGAAAGATTGAAGTGCAATCTGTCCCTTTTGACCCATTGCTGACAAATTGACCGCTGTGTTGGCAATGTTCCTATTAAATAGAAGCAAGGGCATTTCAACGACAGATTTTGTGCAGTGATTCTAATATTTATTGGAAAGTATTCTGGGACCATTTTAAAACCGCCCATCAACACGTCCAATAAAGGGAAGTATATAACAATAGTTAGGATAACGTAAAAGGTCCAAAGCTTTGCTGTGCCAATTAAGTCACTTGAAATATCTAGAAGATAAATGTTTTCATCTGTGTTTAATAAAGGAAAGAATACCATGAAGAGATTTGTTTTCTTCAGCTTGAGTGTGGTGGTTAGCTTGTCTCTATTATGCCATGTACCTAGGTACAAGTTGCACTCATTCATTCTTCGTGATTGAAAAATCCCTCTATCCTTTCGCAGTGTAGTTTTCCACAAAATAAAATTATCCAAAAATACACATCAAGTTCGAATTGCATCTATAGGTTTGCAATTGGTCCCTGTGCTGATCCCATCTCCAAAATGGGATGCACCAAGGCGAAAGGAAAAACTGCAGATTCTGAAAACCTGGACTAAAAAGTGAGAAAACATACTAGAAATTTAGAACAAATCAATTAGCATCTGAAAGAGAAAGTTAGGTTCACGTTTTGTGCTAGACACCATGATTGCTCTGTACACTGTGGGCGTCCTTTAATGCTAATCTAATTTAGTTATGTAATATAGTTGGAACATAAACAGGCACAGTCATTGGGACAACAAGTAGAACATTCACAACGCCCTCTCCATGGCTCTGTAAATTTATTTCCATCAAGTGCCAATCCAATTTAATTTTGAAATTATCAATCGTCTCTGTTTCCAGCACCCTATTAACCCTCCTGGATTAGTGATTGGTTAATTCCAACCCCAATTGACCTGGAGTCACAACACAATTTTAATTAATAAATGATTTCTTAGAAAAACACCCAAAGTCGTTGGCCCTTTAGCCAATAATGTCAGTCACCAGGTTTGTTATTTAAAGCACAATTAAGTTTAATAATAACAATAACTATAATTAAATATGCAGCAAATACAACAGGTTAACTATTATCTAATTCCTAACCACTCCCCCTTAAACTCGCCCAACCTTCTACACACAAACACAAGACAGACGAACACAGAGAGGAAAAGAGGGGTCTAATATAATAAGTAAAATAAAAAGATACAAGTCTTTGTTTCAGATGGTTGTTACTAGCACATCTTCCTTCAAGGCTTTCAGTTCAAGATTCTGTTTCCAGTATGTAATGGTTTTCACTACAAATTAATTCAGGTCTCTGCAGTTTCAGAAATACAGCAGTTTTTCTGGAGAAAGCAAGAGCCAGAGAGATCAGGTCCTTGTCTCTGAGTGTTCACGTCTCCAACTGTCTTTCCCTGGCTCTCTGAAAAACATGATGTGGAGATGCCGGCGTTGGACTGGAGTGAGCACAGTAAGAAGTCTTACAACACCAGGTTAAAGTCCAACATGTTTGTTTCAAACACTAGCTTTCGGAGCACTGCTCCTTCCTCAGATGAATCATCCCACTCAAACAGGATCCGATCGTCGCCTGTTACCATGCAGAATGCGGCCTTTTGGCCAATTCATTGGCCACCAAGCCAACCAATCAAACCAAGTCCCAACAATCTCTCCAAAAAGTCCAAGTCTGATAACAGAGGGCTGACACAGTGTACTTTATTGTAACTTTTAAACTTCTCACTACCCTCCTTGACTTAGAGATATATGTCCATTAGTATCCATGGATCAAAATGATAACAGCAAAATAATGGGGGGGGGGGGGGGGGTGGGAAGAACATTAACTGGAAAGGCCCTTACAGCCCCCAGAAGAGTCATTCCAGATCAGTATAACCCACTATGTAAAAACGTTCTTACTCACAACAAACCTGTGTCCCTCCCACCCAACCCCGATCCTTTGGCGAATGGGAACAGTTTTCCTTTGTTTACTTTTTCTTAACTTGTCATAATTTTGTACACTCCTATCAGATTTCCCCTCAACCACCTTTACTTGAAGGAGAACAATGCCAGATTTAGCAATCTAACATTGTGTCTAAAATCCTCATCCCAAGAAGCATTTTCCTCTGTCTTTCCCAATTCCTTCAGCCAAAATGCATCATTTATGCTTCTGTTTATTAAATTCCACCTGCCACATTTCTGCCCTTTCTATGAACTTATCTGTTTCATATTGCTTTCAACTGGTATTATCCTCATTGTTTGCCACACTTCCAACTGTGGCTATGTACCATCTTCCTTTGCCACACTTCCAATCAGCTATGTACCATCATATATCTATATTTCAATCTTACTATAGTATATTATTATTTATTATTATTTTCTTTCTACATGTTATTTGGTATCATCCTATTTCTGAGTTACTGGGTGTATTCGTATACAGGTACACATGTGGAATATAACAAATAAATGTATACCCCCTCATCATCAAATAATAATAACATTTTATGAACAAAATTGAAAATCCAATTTGGTTGATGGGAAAGTGCATTAGAATCTGCTCTTGATGACTTTTGACTTCATGCAGGTTTCCATTCTCTTTCTAATCACCAGTTAAATATATAAAGGAAATTTTGAAAGGCACGTGATTGGTTACATTATAAAATTGAATGGTGTAAATACAAATACAGTTTGTAAAACCTCAGAGAGGTAACGTATGTGGAGCATATTGCCAAATTGAAAATTACTATTTACATATGTAGAATAATTTATGGATTTTATCTCTTCTTTCACTTCATAATTAGTTGAATCAGTGTGAAATGCCCAAAGCCAATTCTAAAATTTTTGTAGATTCCCTGATTTACCGAAAAATAAAAAGAATATATTTTGAAAATGACAAGGCCAAAATAATATTTGAGTATATTATTCTCAAATTAAAAACGGTACCTCCCCAACTATTGCAACAGGTCTGACATAGGAAAATGATAAGGAGAGCTGATGCTTTCACATTCTTAGCCATATCAATCTTGTAAAATATCCCGTTTTTACCAGTAAATTCTGAAAATATGATAATATTTAATTAATTTAAAATATCCAAGGAAGTGGTTTGTCCACATTGCTTTTGTAAAGTCAACCTGAAATG
This sequence comes from Scyliorhinus canicula, assembly GCF_902713615.1. Lineage (NCBI taxonomy): Eukaryota > Metazoa > Chordata > Chondrichthyes > Carcharhiniformes > Scyliorhinidae > Scyliorhinus > Scyliorhinus canicula. The sequence continues at coordinate 75,984,848 of NC_052147.1, read as the reverse complement.
AAATGTTTCCATCTTTTGAATTTGGATTATATTGGGGGTACAAAGGATTAGCACACTGGCATTTATTGTGTGGATCCAGGCTACAATTCAGACCAGGGTATAATATATTAATTCTGGTGCCTGCAAAAGTTCTAAGATGGTTTTGACCAATCTCAACTGAATTCCCTGTGGATAAGAGGTCACAATCATAAATCCATCTACATGCTAACCACATGCTTTACAAAGGAGCAATCTCAGTTAGAGAGGCTATAAATGTGGTAATTTAGGGAATAATAAAACCCATGTTGATGCAGTCGAAGAGAATTTACTGAACTAAATAGCACTTAGAAATTTTTTTTTTTGTGTATGAGCTCAAAGCGAGTCAATCTGAATCTCTTGTCTGCCAACTGAATGTACCTGATGTGAAATTAGTCTCTCAGTTGAATGAGTCCTATGTGAAATGTGAGCTTTAACTGAACTCCTAGTAGGCATGAATCCACAGTAAAGAATTGCCCTTAATTGGTAATCTCATTCAGAGAGGCCATAGGATACCTAAATGTTGGTGCAATGGTTATGTTTTTCCAATGTAGGGTTGTGTTAATATTCTTGAAGCTAGCAAGAACTTTTATTTCACACCCTTGATAGATGTGTCCTGGGCATGCTTAATGCTGCCACCAGGTGCCCAAAAGATATATGTTCTATTCAACTTAATTAACACAAAATGTCACCACAAAGTTAAAAATGAAAGGGAGTATTTATTGACACTGTGATTAAGGCGTACTCAGCACTGGAGTAGATAAGAGGGTGTTTCATTCTGCATCTGACTCAAGTTATAGATGACATAGCATAAAGATAGAGGAAAGCAATTCAATTTCCAAAAATCTCCCAATGCTGCCATAAATATTTAACTTGCTGAAAAATAAAAAATGTAATCATCTCAAAGGCAGAATTTCTTGACAAGAGATAAACTGGTTTAAGTGTGAATAAAACTGTTTGCTTTGCTTGCCACTCCTGTATTTTTTAAACAAATAATCAATATATTAATGTAAATTATCAATCGTCATTTCCTTGTGTAAATCAAACTATACCGGGTGGAATACTCTGTTTCTGAGACTAAGTGTTGATGCCAACGCAGAATTTGTGGACTTTCACGACAGAACAACCGGCGCCGCACCGGGACCAATTCTGCTACCGTTGAGGGGCTAGCACCGGTGCCACATGGAACACTTGATTGTCCATTGAAAAATGGTGTAGGATTCGCCGGGTCCGTGATAGACATTCGGGAGGCTGGCAAGCTGCAGCCACACATACATATTACAATCCCCACACACACTTAACCCAGCCAACAAGATGGTACTGGTTATGTTGGAATAGGCTCATACAGTTGATGGGTCAGCTGGGGTCAGAGGGCACCCCAGGGGAGTGCCCTGGGGGGGGGGCCTATATGGCCCTTGACACTAAGTTCAAGGTGGGCTGTTAGAAATGTGTGCAGCTGCATAGCTGCCTTGTTGACTGTGGCAATGATGTTCCGTGTCTGTCCACCCCGCCCTCACAGCCCACCTCCTGGCCACACCCCGCAACTCCCCCCGGCCCTGGCAGAAGCCCCCCTGGCCAGCGGCACAACTGACAGCAAACTATGGCGATGTTGGACACCTTCCATACCCCCCCTCTTTCCCTCAGCAACTGCCACGCCGGTTTCATGATTTTTAAAAGGCAAGTGAACCGTGCCATCGGGAACTCGGTCCATCAGAGGCAGAGAATCTCGGAGGCCCTGGAGAATACCGGGTCGGGCCCGCGAATGATATGCAAACGGTGTCTACTGCAAATGCATTCCGGAACGCATTGACGCCACTGTTGAGGTGCTGGAGCATTGCGATTTGGAGCCAAATTGGTGCCTGCCACGATTTCGGCATTGGAACCCATTCTCCACTCAATCTCCTTTCCCGATTTCAGTGTTGGCTGATTGGGAATCCCACCCACCAACTCTGCACTGCATTAATACAAAATGCGTCAATTTATTGTCAGTTATTCACTTTACAACACATCACTCTCATGTACGTTTTGCATAAATCTATGACCAACTATAGAACTACATGCACAGAAAGTGTGATGAGATGATTCCGTAATTAATTTGAATAACAAACACAGCACAATAGGCTTGATAGCTGCCTGTGCCATTATGCTATCCAGCAAGTGGTCAGAATGTATTCTACTGATCATCTAGATCAAGGAGATATTTCCTTGACAAACAAACATTCCTTATATTTATTCTGAAAACAGTAAGAAGTCTTACATTTGCATACACTTGCATGATTGTTTATTTGTAGGATTTCTAAAATCATAAAATAAGTGATGGAATGAAAATTGTGGACAAGTGGATCACTATATATCCCATCTGTTATGGTCCAACAATAAAGCAACTATGCACCCAGGTTTGTCTGGTGAGTAGCTGACCCATGCACAACAGCACAAGTCCAGATTTGATCTCCATACTGCATTGAGTTTTCTCACCTCAGCTGTGATATATTCAGCAGTATTTGACTGAGCAGGGGCAACTCAGCTCCTGATTTATATCCAGTGATCCTGCTGAAAAATCTATATATCTGAATGATGCCTCTCCCTGGCGATCGAATATCTTGCCAACACGCATGATCACTTAAGTAAGACACCAGGGGGTGCACACTGTTTGCAGAACCATAACCCAGTAAGGAGGTAACACATTCGGGAAAAGTGAAGAGAAAAGGAATGGCAAAAAATATATACCCTCTAGTGCCATGTTCTTGAGGGTTTTCATCCCGAATCTCTGGGATTTTGGAAGCCTACCTATTGTGGTTTGGGCAAGATTTAACTGCAAGAAATTTGCAATGATAAATAAGATGTTATTTTTTTACATATTTTGTACAGAGGAGCAGATCGTCCAAGGTATGTGATCTGAATGAAGTGTTAACAACTGACTCGTTTCATGCATATTTTTTCAAGTTAAATCAATGAATATTGATACTGCTCCCTAAATATTGATACTGCTCCCTAAATATTCTTGTTTAAAAGCTGACAAATTGGGGGCTGCTTAAAGAGGCATGAAAATGTATAATATAAAAATAGACAATTCAATTCATCAAGATCATCTCATTTCATGAACCGGAGATACAGGCTTTCCCGCTAATATTCTGCAAATCCGAGTCTAACTTTGACATAGCCAGCATTATCTTGCTATGAGTTTGAGGTTATTCCCCATCATAACTCCTGCAACAGAAACATCCTTTTAAGCCAGTCCAATCATGTGATGCATGTTACATTTGATGGCACTTTAATCCACAAGTTACAAAATATTCTTGAATTAAAAGTCTGATCTCAGTTCCTATTCCGAACTTGGCTTTTTCTTACCCTATCAAAATCGTCGCCTTTAAGATTTTTTTAACGCAGAGGACAAGCTAATTTTGTCACAATGTTGGGCAGAATCAGCAGATGTGTAAATTGTTCAGAACCCAGTATCTCAAATTAGTTTATTTTCATTTGCTTTTATTCCCCACTTTCAAAAGTAGCCTCTTTATGGCTGCAATGTATGTTTTGAACTGGTTTCCAGCTGATCCAGTCCTCGGGGTTCATTGTAACCAGTGAGTGCGCTGTGGTGCAACTATACATTTGGTAGCGGCAAGACAGCATTCGCGACCCTGGCTCACTGATGTAACAGGGCGATAGATGATTTTGCTGCTCGTGTGAGCCGAATCAGCGCAAGGCAACCTTTTGTGAGCTAGCTTTACTTTAGACCAATGTTTTCCAAACTGGACTCCCGTGCATAGCATTATAATGCAATTTTAGTAACTAGCGAGGGTCTCCCAGAAATAAGAACGGGTCAACATCTTGCCTGAAATTCATGCCTGTTAAAGCTCAACAGTAACTTTCTGTTTTATCGTCATGCCGATCGATTTGTTGGTGGATAAAAGAAAGCGAACTAACCAATGATAAATTTCAGCATTTTGTGTGTACATTATTCGCTGAGCTATTACATTATCAATAAATATCGAAATGCTCCGGTTGTAATGGAAGGTCTTCAGGAAACACGATTTTGTCCAGCCTTTGTCTTCAGAGGAGTTTACTAAGCAGCATTAAATTATTTCTAAAGCTAACAGAAAAGGCAGCATTCTGGCGGTTCAGGTCCTGACCTCCGCAAATAACTTGTCATTTTGCACCTTGTCAACACAGGTTCAAAGACCGCACAGAGTGGAAGGTAAACCCCAGCCTTACCATCAGTCACCTGGTCAAGAAACGGTCGTGAACTTTTTACCCTGACGATGATCAAATAAATACAGTGGTAATTCATTATGTATTTAATTAGCCTGAAATCAGTCCAGTTTGATTCTAACCTTCCCAAAACATTGGAATATGCTCCTGAATGATCGATTGAAGGCGACATGGACTTTTCAGCTGCACTCACTCCCAACATTCTTATCCTACAGCCATTAATAATTTGAAAAAAATAAATCAAGCAACTTATATGTTGCTTAAAGACCGGGGGCAATTTTGATTTGATTTTACTGTACAATAATAAACCTTGGCTCTGACTGTCATTTTGTGTTGGAGGCCGAATACTGCAATGCGAAACTGTATATTGCAAAGGTCGAAACAGCACAATACATGTACTGATTGTTCAAGAATAGCTGCTAAGTCGTCTCAGCAGCTAAACTTACAGACTTTTACACTTACGTCACCCGCTTCACGTTTAGATAACTCACTTGAATGAGAATGATCCAATTAATTTGCAACATTGTTAACAGAATCCACCCTGTGCATATTGCTCTTTAGATGTTAATGAGACCTTTCTGAAACCGTCTGCGTCCCCGGAGTAGCTCCCTCCAGCTGGATAGTTTGTTCTCAGATATACGCTGACTTCTTTCTCAGTATTTATTGCCAACCCTGCTCCTTAATTACTGGAAACTATTTTTTGCAGGTAACCCACAGCACGTGCGAATGTATGCACCAGTTTTAGTTCAAGCCAATTAAAATGCTTCCTTTACACGATGTGGTGGAGGTCTGTGTGGGGCAGGTAGGGTATATTTCAGATGTGTTTTTAATTCGCCTCCATTGGAAATAGATCATTTGTATTTAGGACATGTACAGTCCTCATATCCACAGCCTAAACATAAATTGAACTGTCATTAAATTACATTTCAAAGATCAAAACGTCTTTACACACAGGAATAATTTTTAAAACGACATGGATTTTTTTGATTCCGCAGTATTCTCAGAGGCATTAAATTCGGAAGTTTTTCGGAAATTATTCAGTCACTGATTTCATATATGAATGCGCGATCTCTTCAAAATGATCTTCAGGCAGCACTGAATCCGTATTTACTGTTAACACTGAGCACATGAGGCGCAACTCGAATGTATTTCGGGATGCGAATTAGAACGAAGAAAGATCAGGAAATGCCAGCAGCTCACATTGGTAAATAATACAGGGCAAGTGTGTGAAGTTGTATTGTGGGGATATGTTGCTCGACCCATTCCCCGATCATCAATGTACTTAAGCAAGACTACAGGGGGCCATCGTGTTAGGAGCTGTTTTCTAATACATTTTCAACATTCTCTTTTAAACAATCTCACGAGTACACACAGGAAAAAGTGAACCATTTTGTGCACGGATGCAGTAAAGTTGGCGCATTTATTATTCTTATTTCACAAAATGGACACAGAGTTAGCTTGCTGAAGATAAATGTGAAGAACTATTTGGTAGTTTCAAGTCCACACTCTCGGGATGTACAAGAACGGTGCCATTGGCAAACGTTGGTGCCCAGATCACTGTGTGAAGTGATTCATTGACCAACACTTCACTCGGATACAGGATAGCTGGCTGTTTACTGTTTGACTGGCAGATTGAATCATGCCAAAATCACATGGATTAGGGATAGAGCTCCCCTCCGCAATATTACTTCATTACAAACTGCATAGCATTTTAAAATGAAAATAACGAGATCTTCGTGGTTATAAAAAAAAGTCAGATTGTTCTTTCTGCTTTACAGAGAAAATCGAATCAATTCAATCTCTTCGCATCTTTCAAATTGTTCGTGATTCTGTCAAAACTTCAAATATTACATTTCGAGCAACAGGTTTCGGCTATTTGAAGAAGGGAAACAAACGCCTCTGCCTGCTCGCTCAATAGCAACAAAATCCGCCAGGACGTGGAACAGGAACAAGTAAACAGACCGGTTCATGATGCGCTCTTGATCCAATCGCATTTCAATCTCCCTCACATTTCATTATGAAAATAAAGGGCGCGCAATTAAACTTAAAATAATCTCAAAACACTGGGTAAATCACATGGGAGAGAGACATATAAGAAGTAAAATGAAAATACAGAACAGTAATGTTTTCCTTTGGCCATTTACACTGTGTCTCTCCGGTGTATGAGTTTTCCAAAGCACGACCTTGTCAGTTACCACCCCACAGTTTCTCTTTCGCGCGATGTGTTTGGGACCCAACTCACGGGTGGAGCAGTAAACCTCTCGTGTCAGGCACAGAGAGGGGGGGGGGGGGGGGGGGGGAGGGTGTCCAGGCCTGTTCATTTTTGTTCAGGTTAACATCCCTGATCCAAAAGCTGCCCCGTTGCTAGGCGCTACAGAAAGCCAATGCACAAATTGAAGTAAGTGATGACTTGGAGCGAGGGCTGTGTGTGGCTGGCCGCACAGTCCTGAAGAGAGTGAGTAACCCGAGGTACGTGATCTTGAATGCAAACTATTCTTCCATTCTGCATTTTTACGACCTATCGCGACGAAAGAGCGGGATGGTGGGGGGGGGGGGGGGGGGGGAGGGAGAACGAGGAATGCGGTTTATTTACACCATTCCTCAAAAGACGTCACACGGCAGAGTCAATTCTACCTCGGGCTTAACTACATCTGCCACTTCCAGGCCCATTCGCCTCTTCCAGGGGTGAGTGTGTCACTCAGCCCTAGTGCCGTATTGAACAGACAATTGTTTAGCTTTCTAAATGAAACAACAGGACAGAACGATCCGCTCTACCCTTTTATAACCTGTCACCAAACATGTGGATTTCAGCCCGCAGCTCGGACAACCCGTGTCGTTTCAGGAATTGCGCGGGAGCCGAGCTGAATCACCCAGGAATCATTTGTTTTTGGAGTCCTCCCGTTGCTGGTGGAGGTGAGATATTTGCTGGTGCAAAGGTCTGCTAACGGTGCTGTCAGAGGACAAGCTGCCAGACCAACTATCTCTTTCCCCAGTTTACTGATTTACCGGAGTAATGCGTTTTGCACAATCCAGTCTGCTGGGTGGGCAGGACTCTGAACGAAGTGTTTATTAAATTATCCCCAGTGTTGACATTTTGTTGAAATGTTTTCTAACTGTGAGACTTGGGGGAGTTGCTTACACGAGCAGATTTGAAGCGGTTAGCAGCCCAAACAAAACACACAAGTGTGCAGATTATCCCCTCTCTGAAAAATTGCTGTGCAAATGGTTACGGTTAACTTCAATCGGTGAAAGAAAAGTTCGGTTTTGGGCTCAGCCACATTTTTGTTTCGTTGGGAGAAATATTGTTTTAAAACATCATCTCGTTCAATCGTGTGTGTGGTGCTGGGGGCTCTTCGTTTTTTGATGCCCGATTAATTTATCATCCCTCACGCAACTGCTGGAGTTTGTCTTTCCTATTGTTTCCGAGTTAAACCAATTAGCCTATTTACAAATCCAACGGGGACTATTTTCAATGACTTGAGTCTGACCCCGCTGAGTTAGCAGCCCGTTTTTGGATGTGAGCGCTGTCTGTAGCTACAGGCAAAGGTGTGCCACCGGGACACGAGTATCCTAATCCTGAGGTGAGTGCTGATTATTCAAATATACAGAGATCTGGGCAAATCGGGAAAGGAGGCAGGATCTGTGGGCAGTTAAAGCACTACGCATGTCCCCAGCGCCACTCAAAGTGTTTCGCGTCCCAGCACTTCCTTACTCTTGCAGTCTCCATTCTCTCTCTCTCAGCCAGAGTACATCCGCGGTGGGATTTTATTTTTTTTTGGGGGGGGGGGGGGGATGGGATGGGGTGGGGTGGGGAGGAATAAGCTTTGATGTTCGTTCATTGTACTCTGCCTCCATGATGTTAGGAACGGTGAAGATGGAAGGACACGAAGCACCCGACTGGAGCACTTACTACGGGGAACCGCAGGAGGTAAGTTAAAAGTAACAACGGCAACCTCATGTTTTTATTTTAGGCGAGCGAACAGCTCCCAACGGTTTCTGAAACGGTTTAATTTCAAGCCATGTTTTATGGGCAGTTTGCCGAAGAATTCCAACAAAATTGGACCATGCTCAATCAGATGTCTGTTCCATGCACCTCCCCCGCCCCCCACTCCTTGAGGCGTCTCAACGTGAAGGAATATTACAGCATAATGCGAACGCTGTAGTTAATAAAACTGTTTGGCGTTGTGCATTTTTTGTTTGTGTATTGGATACAGGAGGTAAACGAGGCCCTAAAGTTACTGTCCACGAGGTGGCACCAGCGAGAAGAGCGAGTCGAGCCCGCTCTCTCTCCCGCTCCAGAGTCCCCAGCGCTGGCCACAACCAGGAGTGGGAATCTTAACAAGTCATCAACAATAACCAGTAGCACTGTTGTATCTCTTAATGTTACTCCCGGGAGGAAACTGCTCCAACTTTATGCTTTATTTTTTTAAGGAGGCGTGGCTTTCACGCCTGGCTTTACTGAAATGAGTCCAATGTCCCCCTCGTGTTGTAAAATATAAGTTTTCAGTCAAAATAGATGGGGAGCAATGTCTGATTTTAAAAAAAACTTGCCACCCTGACCCCGTCAAACTAACGCTCTCTTTCATTGTGAAGGCTTATTCAACGGTGCCAGTGAACAGCATGAACTCAGGATTGAACGGCATGAACAGCTACATGGCCATGAACACCATGGGCTCCGGCGGCAACATGACCACCGGCTCCTTCAACATGTCCTACGGGAACCCAGGGATGGGCACGGGGCTGAGCCCGGGCATGGCCGGGATGCCAGGCAGCGGAGCGGGCGCCATGAACGGCATGGGGGCAGCCATGGGCTCGGCCATCAGCCCCAACATGAGCAGCCAGCAGGCCCCCATGAACGCCTTGAGCCCTTATTCCAGTATGAGCCCGGCCATCAGCCCCATGGCTTACAGCCAGAGCAACCTGAGCCGGCCCAGGGACAGTAAAACCTTCCGGCGCACCTACCCACACGCCAAGCCGCCCTATTCCTACATCTCTCTCATCACCATGGCCATCCAGCAAGCTCCCAGCAAGATGCTGACTCTGAGTGAGATTTACCAATGGATCATGGACCTCTTCCCCTATTACCGGCAGAACCAGCAGCGCTGGCAGAACTCCATCAGGCACTCGCTGTCCTTCAATGACTGTTTCATCAAGGTGGCCCGTTCCCCCGACAAGCCAGGCAAAGGCTCTTACTGGACACTGCACCCGGACTCGGGCAACATGTTCGAGAACGGCTGCTACCTGCGGCGCCAGAAACGCTTCAAGTGCGAGAAGAAGTCGGCGGTGAAAGCGGCCTCGGACGGCGGGAAGAAAGAGGCGGCCGCTTCCTCCACCCCGGGCTTGGGCAACGCCAGCACCGGGGGCCGGGGCCAGGCTGAGGGCAGGGCGCCTCTCAGCGATTCCAGCAGCTCCTCCAGCCCGGACACCACCCCGGGCGACAGCAAGGCTCAGGCCCCGCTGCTGAGCCCTGGGCCGGCCATCGGGGGCACCATGAGCCCTCACCCCCACCCTCACCACCCTCACCCCCACCCTCACATGGGCCACGTGTCGGCCGCCGACTCACAGCAGGTCCACCACCTCAAGGGAGACCCTCATTACTCCTTCAATCACCCCTTCTCCATCAATAACCTCATGTCGTCTGAACAGCAGCACCACAAGATGGACTTGAAGGCTTACGAACAGGCCATGCACTACTCCAGCTATGGGAACACCCTCAACTCCATAGGCAAGAGCAGCTTGGAGCCCTCGGTCCTGGCCAGTGAAAGCTCCTACTACCAAGGTGTGTATTCCAGACCTCTCCTCAACACTTAGTTTTGCAAACTCAAACAAAGAAGCTTAAACCGTCAGAGAAATAATTCACAAATCCTCCCTTTTTTAGGGGAGGGGAGGGTTTTCCCTTCCTGCACCTTGCGTGCAAAGACTGTTACTTTATAACATTTATATGTGTGGAAAAAAAACTGTGGAAGTGTAAAGTAGCTGCAAGGTTTGGCGATGAATCACGACTGTACATTTCGCGGAGAATATATCGCAAACATTTGCAGAATGTATTTAATTTGTTTTCTCCGTTTTATTTTGGAAATGTGGTGTATAATTGTAGAATTGGCGGTGTTATCCTGTACTCCCCCCCCCCCCCCCCCCCCCGTCCATTCAGCGCCTGCCCGCAAGTTGTGGCAATTGTATCAACGCCCCACCCCCACCGGGAAAGGTAGATGAGCGGGGAGGGGGGAGCGCTGCTATAAACCTGGGGGTGAAATAAAATGGGCCCCTCGGAGACAATAATTGTGTCCATTCCAACGGAACTGCTCTTTGGAAGATCTGCTAGATTCCTGGGCAGTTTTAGTGGGAGCGGAAAAGAACGAAGGCCGTTTCTTTGTGTTCATGTCAACTCATCTGCAAATACAACTTTTATTTTAAAAACGGGTTGATTGTAAAAATGAACCAAATGTTACCTGCATCAGGAACCTCGAAAAATGACCCCGTTTTTCGTTCTGTGATGCATTTGAACTGTCATTTCCATCCAGTGTTAATGCACTTTCCCTTGTTCCCCCCCCCCCCCCCCCCCCCCCCCTCTAGTTCTTTAGCAATGTCGGTGTTAGTGTATAGCCAGGCGGGCTCTTGCGGATTTTCTTAATGTGCCTAATTTATTGCATGATCTACTCTAGGGGTCCTTTCTAGTTTTAAGTTGTTTAAAAAAAGAATGATACAAATGGAATTTACGGAGCTGTTAATTTTGTATTTGTAATTCTATGAAAATGAATAAAATTATTTTGATTTGAAGAGAAAAATAAAAAAAAGGTTAATTCGCACCCACCTTGTGGTTTGTTATTCACTAGATCACTCATTAATAAGCTGGTTTTTTAAACAAATCCAAAATACTCCTTCCAGAATTGCATTAAAAAGTGAGTGATTTCCATTAATTAAAACAGAACTTTGCCTTAGTACTGTCACAGGATAAATATCACAGTGTGCTGGTCTTTTCAAAAAATATCAGGGAAAGAAAAGTCGCGGTAGGGTTTCAGCGGTCTTTCGCTGCAGAAACATTACAGTTTCCAACATAAACCCTGATCAGATTCAGTGCGAACAATTTCAAAGTATTCCAGCAGCACTTGCCCAGAACCGAGAACAGCCCAGTCAGACTGTGTTTGGATGATCACAACTTTTTTCACCGTTTAAAACAATCTAGTGGCTAGCTTTCGGCTCTTTAATTTATAATGAAGATCAGGAATTTCTAAGAAGCCAAATCACTCTTTCATTTTTCAAAAAAGCCAGGGATAACAATTTCCGCAGTGTATCGTTTTCAATTAAACCGACGTAGCTATGTGTTAGCGCCCATAACAATCACAAGATGCACAATCTAAACCAAGTCTTTTTGAGGATTTTGATAACGGGACCCTATAGAGACCAGCTCCCCCCCCCCCCCCCCCCCCCCCCCCGTCCTCGGGAACCGGGTGCTCCATAAACAACCCCTGTCTCCGAAAAGCGAGGGTGCAAAAGGATTGCATTTCGCAAAACTACATTTAATATTGCAAGTTATGAAAATTGCCTGGGGATTTCTTTCATTTTCTTGTATGAGCAGTTACCTCATACGGAGAACAGTGCTCGCTGATCCATATAGGCATTACTCTACCCAACCGCGTCCATTACCCCCCCACCCCCCCGCCGATCATTTAACAAACTCGGCGTAGATGAGAAAGAAAGGGTTCGCCAGCCTGTTTCCCTTTGTCACGCCGAGAACAAGTGCAGAGCATTGTCTATGACAAATGTGACAATGTGTGACAGAATTACATCTCTTTGTATCTGGGCACAAAACACTTTGTCATTTCGACTCACACAAGTGGATTTTGGAAACGAATAGCTTTCGCTTTGATCACTGGCGGGACACACACATTGTCAGAGTAACCGTGAAATTCTTTTAATTATCATGTAATTGCCCCCTGACGAGTGAAAAGTGGTGTGAAATTGAGACGAGGAGATGGCGAGCTCTCGGAACTATCCCCAACCGGACTCCTTGGCTGCACCAATAATGTCAACATTGCTAATTCCCAATTTTAGTTTCTTCAAAATAGCATCTTTCCAAACAAGGGCAGGACAATCCCATACTGAGATAATTACATTGAAAATTTAGTTTATGCTTGCCGAGAGATATATTAAATCGGATGTGTATAAATAAGCTGCAGAGGAACAAATTGCGATTTATTTGCACCACCTCAGTTCACAATATGTTGCAGAAAAGCGAATATTAAAAGAAACAGTTCATATAGAATCATAGAATATACAGTGCAGAGCGGCGCTTGTGTGAATAAAGATTTTCACAGCATTGATCAGGTTGAGTACGTGTCCCACGGTATGTTCAGGTTTCATTTAATTATACCGTCTGTCTAGATTCCATAGCAGAATATTCAATTTGGATGTGAGCACGATTTATATATACCATAATTCAGTGATGAAAGAGGTTCGATCATTCTACCGCCTGCTCTTTCATACATTTCCAAATTTGATCAAATCTATTTTATTCCATTGGCCTTTGCAAAGAGAAAATTGCCAAACAAGGCGCTTTTAACTCTCCGAGAGAATTATTTTAGGGGTGTAATTGCATTAATTTCACGATTCGAACATTAACATCACCCGCCCCGTGTGGATGGTGTTCTGGTGTAGGCACTTGTTGGCAATGCCCCTCGGAAGCCTGCTTTACTGTCGACAATGTTGGTTTCATTTACGTTTTCACCTTTTCTAATAGTTTTAGTCTGCAGCGAGAACCATCGGGCTCACTGCGAGTGCTCCGGGCCCTTACCGTCTGCGAATAGAATTATTCTCGCTGCTATTAGTTTCCGTCAGAACATCTCGGCAGGATAAATCCTTTATTCCATTGACCTTTCTTCTTCCATTACTCCGAGTGGCAAATTTGTGAGAGGAGAGTCAAACCTGACGGTTGAGTGTAAAATCGAACAAGTTACAGGAGGGGCTTGTTTTCTCAGCAGCGAGAGTCAACACCAGCGTTCAGGCAAAAAAAGTATGGAGAACCCTTCAGATCTCAATCCCCTCCCCCTCACTTTTACCAGCAAGAACATTGACAGCTTTCCATTGCACCACTGGCAGAGAGGTACATTTAACTTTTATAGTCAAATTGGGGATTATATAAAGGAGCTCAGAAAGAGGGGGGAGAATCCGAGTTCTGCTTGATTCTCAAGCCGGACATTGCAAGGACGTGCAGTGGAGAGTTACTGGTTTATTTCATCAACCTGCATTTATCGAACTTCATTTGTTTACTGCTCCATTGTGCTGATGAGAGTGTTTTCCAATTGGTATCCAATCGGCAGCCCGTACAATTTCCTTAATGCTCCCTCAAACAATTTTCGATTCTGCAAAGGTCGGCAAAAAAAGGGGGCCGGGAAGAAGCGATACTTTAACTTCAAAAGCAAACAAAGGTGTCCAAATACTAAAGTCAAAAGCTGTTAAGGTCAGGCATAAAATACCGTTTGTGATTTTCCTGGACTTTTCTCCAGAGTCCTATTTTGAGAGTGGTGTGGTTATACATAAACTGTTAAGACAACTGCCGACTGCTCAGTTTTGAGAACGTGTTTCACAAGCTTATTGCCATCTGATTATTTTCACATTGTGATTTCTAATCCGCCAGTGCGGGGGCCAAGGGCTTCTCCAGTTAATCATTTTCTTTCTGTGACTGGCCAGATTGGGGAGCCTGCATTTTGCCTTTCTGAAGGGATACACACGCGCGAAGTTTGCAGTTAATATGTGGTGGCGTGAATGGAAGGGCAGCTGCCTCTAATTTGCTCGAATTATTCCTCCTGGCGTTAATGCAACAGTAGTTGGGAATACAATGAAAGGTCCACAAGATGTTGTTGAGAGAGAAATGGTTTGGAATGTGTTTTCTGTCCTAAGTTAGTTGGCAAATGCCTTCTGTAATTTTGTCAGGTATTAAGTTTAAGCACCTTTAAAAAGGAGGGAATGGACCTTTGGATTGAAGCCGTTGGATTCCACAAAACCCCTCTTCCTGTGCGATAAAATAACTGCAGGTGAAACATACTATTGAGTTGGCGTGTGCGGGGAGAGAGCTGTCAATAGTGTGAGTCATGTGTCTGAATATTCTGCCACAATGACTTTGTGCAAATGATCTCAATCGATAGGTTTTCTGATTAATTCGCAACTTTAATACAAAATTCGATATATAATCGATAATAGCACGGTTGTTGCAATCCGAGAGCTGCTTTCAATGGTGAAGAAGGACAGTGAACGCGGAGGAATTGGGTCAATGATCGCCACCCTCAATATCACCATCAAATAAATGGTTCACATGTTGGAAATAAAACTCAAAAGGGGTACAGTCAATACTTAAAACCGGCAAAACATTGGGTTGCTTATCTGAATTTCTAATATCTTAGCGCAGGTGAACCTAAAATTATTGCCCGAGTAACTTCATCGGGTTTTTCTTTATCTGGATGGGTCAGAAGCAAACATTGAGATTAATGTAGATCGCAGCAGACAATCTTTAGTGTATTTTTAAGAAGGGACGGCCACGTATGAATCCACTTTCGTTATTTGTCGTTTCTTGATTTTCACAGCAGTTTTGTGAATGATAATATAACGAAAGTGGGTGTGAACGATTAAACACCGAAAAACTATTATTTTTAAGAACACCACAACAGGGCCGAGTCTGCATTCGCAAAACACAAAGGAATCAATCGAAGCTAACTTTAGCAATACGAAGTTTCACAGTGTCGGGAATGGACGGCCCTGTATTTTGTTTCCAAGATAAAGCTTCCAGTTTTAAGGACCGCACAAAGACAGCTGTGAGCGAGGACACTTTGTATTCTCCGGACATTTAGCATTTTGTTCCATCCCACAAGCTTCTTGGGTGCAGCCTTGTTCTTCTCCCGCTTTTGTGACTTCTAATCCACCAGTCTGGGGCCAAGGGTTTTTCAACGCGAACTTTGAACAGGACAAACAATGTCTCCTGACCTCTGGCAGGAACTGGATTGAACAATCACTACCTGTGTCTCTCTCTGAAAGTTGAAAATATATCAAACCGGAGACCGCAACCAATCTTAATGAAGCCAAAAGGCGAATCTTTCATGTCATTGCTCTTATTTCAGGGCCAGTCCCACAATTGACTTCAACGAGCATCGTTTGCTCAAATCTCCTTGTAAACTGCAGTTTGTCACGGAGAAGCCAAGGCCTCAGTTTCTGTGAGCGGCAAATACAGTCGTGAACAATTTCCCACCAGAGTTTGTGTGGTGGTTTTAAAACACATATCCAGCACTTTTGTGCGATAGCCAGGGAATAATCGCGCCTTTTTGTTGTTAAGTGTGTTTTGCGTTCCAGAATCTGAAGATAAATTCGATCAAAATTGGAACTATAAAAAGAAACAAACTGCTAACGTCAATCCGATTGGTACCACACAGTATCGTTTATAATACATGACGTTTGGCAATAGGTCTTTTAGAAAATGGTGTACGTTGAGCTATATTGGTTCAGTGTACCTGGTGAATGGTGCACAATTGGCTATATTGGTTCGGTGTATTTGGCAAATTGTGTACACTGGGTTGCAGTGGTTCAGTGTATCTGGTATATGGGGTACACTAGGTTGCATTGGTTCAGTGTATCTGGTAAATGGGGTACACTGGGTTGCATTGGTTCAGTGTATCTGGTAAATGGGGTACACGGTTGCATTGGTTCAGTGTATCTGGTAAATGGGGTACACTGGGTTGCATTGGTTCAGTGTATCTGGTATATGGGGTACACTGGGTTGCATTGGTTCAGTGTATCTGGTAAATGGGGTACACTGGGTTGCATTGGTTCAGTGTATCTGGTAAATGGGGTACACTGGGTTACATTGGGTCAGTGTATCTGGTAAATTGGTACACTGGGTTGCATTGGTTCAGTGTATCTGGTAAATGGGGTACACTGGGTTGCATTGGTTCAGTGTATCTGGTAAATGGGGTAAACTGGGTTGCATTGGTTCAGTGTATCTGGTAAATGGGGTACATTGGGTTACATTGGTTCAGTGTATCTGGTAAATGGGGTACACTGGGTTACATTGGGTCAGTGTATCTGGTAAATTGGTACACTGGGTTGCATTGGTTCAGTGTATCTGGTAAATGGGGTACACTGGGTTGCATTGGTTCAGTGTATCTGGTAAATGGGGTAAACTGGGTTGCATTGGTTTTGTGTACCTGGTGAATGGTGTACAATTGGCTATATTGGTTCGATGTATCTAGTATATGGTGTACACTGGGTTACATTGGTTCAGTGTATCTGGTATATGGGGTACACTGGGTTGCATTGGTTCAGTGTATCTGGTAAATGGGGTACACTGGGTTGCATTGGTTCAGTGTATCTGGTAAATGGGGTACACTGGGTTGCATTGGTTCAGTGTATCTGGTAAATGGGGTACACTGGGATACATTGGTTCAGTGTATCTGGTAAATTGGTACACTGGGTTGCATTGGTTCAGTGTATCTGGTAAATGGGGTACACTGGGTTGCATTGGTTCAGTGTATCTGGTAAATGGGGTACACTGGGTTGCAGTGGTTCAGTGTATCTGGTATATGGGGTACACTGGGTTGCATTGGTTCAGTGTATCTGGTAAGTGGGGTACACTGGGTTGCATTGGTTCAGTGTATCTGGTAAATGGGGTACACTGGGTTGCAGTGGTTCAGTGTATCTGGTATATGGGGTACACTGGGTTGCATTGGTTCAGTGTATCTGGTAAGTGGGGTACACTGGGTTGCATTGGTTCAGTGTATCTGGTAAATGGGGTACACTGGGTTGCATTGGTTTAGTGTACCTGGTAAATGGTGTACAGTGGGCTATATTGGTTCAGTGTAGCTGGTAAATGGTGTACAGTGGGCTATATTGGTTCAGTGTACCTGGTAAATGGTGTACAGTGGGCTATATTAGTTCAGTGTAGCTGGTAAATGGTGTACAGTGGGCTATATTGATTCAGTTTAGTTGGTTAATGGTGTATGGTGGGCCATATTTGGTCAGTATATCTGCAAATGGTGTCCTGTTGGCTATATTGGTTTAGTGTACCTGGGTAAAGGTTTCCTTTGCTATGTGGATCCAGTGTACACAGTAAATGGTGCACAGGTGGCCATATTGGTTCAGTGTACCTGCTGAATGGTGTACAATTCGCTATATTGGATTGCATTTGTTTATTGTCACTTGTACCGAGGTACAGTGAAAAGTATGTTTCTGCGAGCAGCTCAACAGATCATTAAGTACATGAGAAGAAAAGGTGTTTTTTTTTTTGGGTCGTGTATCTCATAAATGTTTCTCTATTTCATTGGATATATTCAAGAGGGAGCTGCGGCTAAATGGGATCAAGGGGTATGGAGAGAAGGCGGCAGTGGGGTACTGAATTTCCATGATAGCCATGATCACATTGAATGGTGGTGCAGGCTCGAAGTGCTGAATGGCCTACTCCTGCACCTATTTTCTATGTTTCTAAATGGTGTACAGTGGGCAAGATTGGTTCAGTATATCTGCTAAATGGTTTACTGGTGGCTATATTGTGTCAGGGTGCTTGGTAAATGGTGCACAGGTGGCCATTTTGTTTCAGCGTACCTGTTGAATGGTGTACATTTGGCTATATTGGAGCAGTGTGTCTCATAAATGATGTACACTGGGCTATATTGGTTCAGCGTATTTTGTAAATGATGCACTGCTGGTTATATTGCTTCAGTGTACCTGGTAAATGGTGTACACTGGGTTACATTGGTTCATGTATCCAGCAAATGGTGTACAGTGGGCTACATAGTACCTGGTGAATGGTGTACAATTGGCTATATTGGTTTGATATATCTCATGAATGGTGTACTCTGAAATATATTTGTTCAGTGAATCTGGTTATTGTTCAACTAGCATCTGCTGACGACAGCAGCATACCACTTCAGTATCTTGCTAAGCATTACCATGGACCAATACATGTTATCTATGATCACCAATACAGTTTAAGGGCATGGTACCTGAAGATAGAGAAATAGAATGAAAACTAACTTGGGATATATTGGTTCAGTGAACCCAGTAAATGGTATATAATGGGTATATTGGTTCAGAGTCCTCGATAAATGGTGTACAGTTGGTTATATTGGATCAGTGCATCTGGTAAATTGTGCACAATGGCCTATATTGGTTTTGTCTATCCAGTAAATGGAGTGCACTGGGCTATATTGGTTCAGAGTGCTTGGTAAATGGTGAACAGTTGGCAAATTTGGGTCAGTATACCTGGGTAATGGTGTATAATTGGCTCTATTGGTTCTGTGTATCTGATAAATGGTGCACAGTGAGTTATATTGGTTCAGTGTATCTGGCACTGGTGCACATAGGGATACTTTAGTTCAGCGTACGCATCAAATGGTGTGCAATGAGCAACATTGGTTTTGTGTGTCTGGCAAATTGTAGATTGAATCATAGAACTTACAGTGCAGAAGGAGGCCATTCGGCCAATCAAGTCTGCACCGGCCCTTGGAAAGAGCACTGAACTTAAGCACACGCCTCCACCCTATCCCTATTACGTATCGACGTTTTCATTATGGATAGGACCTTGTTACCGGGAGTGAAGAGTGCGGAGTACTCGGCAGTGGTGATGTCCAACCATGTGCCACACCTGGTGGATTTAAAATTTGAAGGGGGTCGAATGCAGCGTGCAGGTTCGAGGCTGGACTTGGGTCTGTTGTCAGATATTGTGTTCTACTGGAAAATTTCAAGGGCCATTAAGAACGTTTTTCATAGTGTAAACCTCCATGATTCAAGCTACATCGAATTGAATGAAATGGGACGGTCTCACTGTCTATGGTATGGGAGGCATTAAAAGCGGGCGGCACATGGTGCAGTGGTTGACATTGGGACTACGGCGCTGAGGACCAGGGTTCAAATCCCAGCCCTGGGTCACTATGTGGACTTTGCACATTCTCCCTGTGTCTGTGTGGGTTTCACCCCCACAATCCAAAGATGTGCAGGTTAGGTGGATTGGCCACACTAAATTGCCTCTTAATTGGAAAAAAAAAATTGGGTTCTCTAAATTTAAAAAAAAGCAGAAACAAGGGGAGAGGTCATCTCATATAAGTCGCACTTGGATAGGGTAAATAATAATCATCTTTAGTCTCGTCACAAGTAAGCAAACACAAACACTACAATGAAGTTACTGAGAAAATCCCAAGTCGCCACACTCTGGCACCTGCTCCGTTACCCTGAGGGAGAATTCAGAATGTCCAATTCACCTAACAAGCACTTCTTTCGGGACTTGTGGGAGGAAACCGGAGCACTTGGAGGAAACCCACGCAGACACAGGAGAACATGTGTACTTCGCACAGACTGTGACCCAAGCAGGAATCGAACTCAGGTCCCTGGCGTTGTGAATCATAGAATTTACAGTGCTGAAGGAGGCCTTTCGGCCCATCGAGCCCACACCTCCACCCTATTCCCGTAACCCAGTAATCCCACTTAACCTTTTTGGACACTTGGGGCAATGTAGCATGACCTATCCACCTAACCTGCACATCTTTGGACTATGGGAGGAAGCCAGAGCGCCTGGTGGAAACCCAGACATGGGGAGAATGTACAGGGGCAGCACGGTAGCATGGTGGTTAGCATAAATGCTTCACAGCTCCAGGGTCCCAGGTTCGGTTCCCGGCTGGGTCACTGTCTGTGCGGAGTCTGCACGTCCTCCCCGTGTGTGCGTGGGTTTCCTCCGGGTGCTCCGGTTTCCTCCCACAGTCCAAAGATGTGCGGGTTAGGTGGATTGGCCATGCTAAATTGCCCGTAGTGTCCTTAAAAAGTAAGGTTAGGGGGGGGGGGTTGTTGGGTTACGGGTATCGGGTGGATACGTGGGTTTGAGTAGGGTGATCATTGCTCGGCACAACATCGAGGGCCGAAGGGCCTGTTCTGTGCTGTACTGTTCTCTGTTCTATGTTCTAAATTCCACACAGTCACCCAAGGCCAGAATTGATTCCGGGTCCCTGGAACTGCAAGGTAGCAGTGCTAACCACTGTGCCACCATGCCACCACAATGGTGTACAGTAGGCTATATTGGTTCAGAGTATTTGGTAAATGGTACACAGTGGGCTGCATTGGTTCAGTGTAGCTGGTAAATGGTGTACACTGGGCTACAATGTTTCAGTGCAATTGGAAAAAGGTGTACAATGGACTATATTTGTTCAATCTGTCAGTTAAATGATGCACAGTGGACTATAGTGGTTCAATGTTTGTGGTAAATGGTGCTCAATGGACCCTATTGATTCAGTCTATGAGGTAATAGGTCTACAATGGGCCATATTGGTTCAGTGTTTGTGGTAAATGGTGCACGGTGGGCTATAATGATTCAGTGATTCTGGTAAATGGTGTATAATGGGCTACATCAGTTCAGCGTACTTAGTAAATGGTGTACTCTGGGTTACATTGGTTCAGTGTATCCGGTAAATGGTGACACTGGGCTTTATTGGCTCAGTTTATCTATTAAATGGTGTAGACTGGGCTTCATTGGTTCAGTACATCTGGTCAATGGTGTACTTTGAGCTTCATTAGTTTAGTCTATTGGGTAATTAGTGCACAGCGGGCTATATTGGTGCAGAATATCTGGTAAATGGTGCAGAGTGGTCAATATTAGTTTAGTGTATCTGGTAACTAGTGTACAGTGGGAACAATTGGTTCAGAGTACTTGTTAAATGGTGTACAGTTGGACTTCTGGATGATGTCATGTAAAATGGGATGCATGTTAATATTGTTATTCATCTGTTGTTTTGTATGTAGTTGACTCACAGTTAATGTTAATAAATCATTGTAGATTTAGCTATAAGTGTTCTTGCAGTATAAATCAGGCCATCTGACAAGAACGTTACATGGTAACAGGATTGGATGGTATTAAACACTGAGAAAATAAAACTATCAGCCTGCCACGAGGTCCACATGGATTTGAAGATTTTGCAGACTGCCAGATTAACAACATGGGGCTGAATTCTCCGCTGTCGGGATGCTCCGATTTGCCGGCAGCACGACGGTTTCCCGACGGTGTGTGGCTGCCCCACCATGAGAAACCCCATTGACCAGCCAGCGATACGGAGAATCCTGATGACGTGCTGAACCAAAAATCTGGCATGACGGGATGGAGAAACCCGTTCAAGGAGTCGTTGAAGCTACCAATGAGTCTCAGATTTCATCACGGCAACTGGTATGTGTTTAAACAACAATGTAATATGTCTTGTACTGCAGTAAATTTAGGAGATCAATCAGACTCACGTAAGGTAGTGATGCTTCTAACAACGGCAGGGCCCGAAGCAATGACTGTGTTTAATACGTTTAAATTTACAAATGATGAAGGCCATAAAAATTTTAACAAAGTAATTTGAAGATTTGATGCACATTGCACCCCAGAGGGAATGAAATTGATGAATGCTATGCATTTTGATCATGTTTACAGAAGATAGAAGAGTCCATAGATCATTTCATCACTGATTTAAAGTTAAAGGCTAAAACCTGTAATTTTTCTGTGGTGGAATCTTCCATGATTCGGGACCGGATTGTGTTTGGTGTGAATGAAAATAAGCTGAGAGCATGGATGCTGCGGGAATCG
This sequence comes from Scyliorhinus canicula, assembly GCF_902713615.1. Lineage (NCBI taxonomy): Eukaryota > Metazoa > Chordata > Chondrichthyes > Carcharhiniformes > Scyliorhinidae > Scyliorhinus > Scyliorhinus canicula. The sequence continues at coordinate 75,963,043 of NC_052147.1, read as the reverse complement.
GAGCTGTCTTTGAAACAATTAGTCAGGCTCATGAGCTTGCAGCACGGCATTCTAAATTGCTTCTCAGTAATGGTGGCTTCTTCTTGGAGGAAAGCACTCTGGTTGCCGCCCTTTTTCCAAAAAGGCGGGCGACTTCCAGAGAAAGTAGGAATGTTCCTGCTGCTCCTCGTACGTGAACAAACAGGTTAAAGATAAGGACAAGTAATTCTATGTAAAAGATATGGTCAAAGGCACAAATGAAGACAGTGTCCAATGCTTGGCAAGTTTTGTTCCAAATGCAAAGGAAAAAAAATCACTTTGCTCAAAATTGTTACTCTAAGTTCAACCCCAGATCAGTCAGCACAGTGGAAGACACAGTCCCCAGTGATGAAACATCATTGTTTGTTGGAGTAATAACAGCGAAGAATAATTTTTTGGAGACATCAAAAGATTCTGCAGCACATATAAAAAGGCAAACTGATACTCCATTTAAAATAAATGCGGTTGATGAGGACAAATGGTTGCTACCACTTGGTACAACTTGGTACTGTACAAATGGTACAGTAGTCCAATTGAAGTTAGACATTGGTGTCAAAGCCAATTTAATCAGCATGACTGATTTTAAAAATCTAAAATTTCAGCCGATTAGAAAAAAATCACAAAACATCTCTGAGAGATTGTAATGGTTCAAGCATTAAATGTTATGGTGCTTGTGACCTGAGTGTGGTGGTGGAGAACACAGTTTATTCCGTCCCCTTCTGTATTGTATCCGAGGGCTTGGATTCATTATTAGGTGACCAGCCCCGTGAAGAATTAGGTCTGGTGTAGTTGGTATATTGCATCCACAAAGGATTGGATCTACACTCCGACAATTCTGAGAACATTATCAGCAAATTCAGCGATGTGTTCACAGGGTTTGGTACACTACAATTTACCTACAAGATATATGTATATTTGTTAAAGCAGTTTTCAAAGGAAAGGGGATGTAGTGATATCAGATTCTGTAATTCACCGACTGACCATTAGGAGTCTCATTAGTATATAAATGAACTTTAGAGTTAGATGACCTCAGACTGACTGTAGAGCTGAAAAAGAGAGGTTGCTTGTGCATGATCATACTGTTATTCATCTGTTGTTTTGTAAATAGTTGACCCATAGTTAATGTTAATAAATCATGTTCTGGTAATATAAATCAGGCCATCCGACAAGAAAATTACTGGCTCCTGGCAAGATTGTGATTTTAGGTCTTTTGCTCCGTTTCCTTTCTCGGAGGTTTTAGAGCCCAATCTGGAGGTCATTAACAGGGAAACATCTCCCACCAGGAAATGAAGTCAGCAACAAAATAAAAGCCTTAAAAAAGCTCAGGAGGAAAGCCCGTTGGAGGAGGCTGAGTGAGGGAAAATGACTGCCGCCACACCTATCACACTAAACACACTGGCTGCCATAATGGCGCAGGAATTTGAAATATTCAGGAAGAAGATTGATAAGCAGTTTGAGCAGCAGGGCCAAGAATTTATTTGTACATTTACAAAATTTAGAGTATCCAATTATTTCTTTCCAATTAAGGGGCAAGACAAACATCTTGCACATTTACCCTGCGCAGCAGGGTAGCATGGTGGGGGCAGCAGGGTAGCATGGTGGTTAGCATAAATGCTTCACAGCTCCAGGGTCCCAGGTTCGATTCCCGGCTGGGTCACTGTCTGTGCGGAGTCTGCACGTTTTCCCCGTGTCTGCGTGGGTTTCCTCCAGGTGCTCCGGTTTCCTCCCACAGTCCAAAGATGTGCGGGTTAGGTAGATTGGCCATGCTAAATTGCCCGTAGTGTCCTAATAAAAAAGTAAGGTTAAGGGGGGGGGTTGTTGGGTTACGGGTATAGGGTGGATATGTGGGTTGAGTAGGGTGATCATGGCTCGGCACAACATTGAGGGCCGAAGGGCCTGTTCTGTGCTGTACTGTTCTATGTTCTATGTTCTATCTTTGGGTTGTGGGGGTGAGAGCTATATGGACACGGGGCGAATGTGCAAATTCCACACGGACATGACCTGGGGCCGGGATCGAACCCAGGTTCTCTGCACCATGAAGCAGCAGTGCTAACCACAGCGCCACCGTGCTACTCTTGAAGAGCCAAGAATTTAAACAATCTTTTAAAACAACCATCGTAGAAGCTCTGGCCCCGATCCATGAGAAACTGGTACAAACATCGAATGTGGTGATGGCACAGGGCAAGATGTTAAAAGGGGTGGAGGAGGCCTTGTCAGGATACGAGGATAAGTTTGCCTCGATGGAGGCAGCGTTGTCGATCATGGCAGAAAATAACAAAAGCATGAAACGTAAAGTGGAGGACCAAGAAAATAGGTCACGGTGGCTAAATCTCAGGTTGGCTGGCCTCCCGGTGAACATTAATGCCCCCAATTGGGATGATGTCACTGTTATGAAACGGTTGTTGGCTGCCATTCCGGAACTGGACACACGCCAGCTAATTTCAATTGGGGGGGGGGGGGATTTCAATTGTGTCTTAAATCCAAGGGTGCATCGTTCCATGCCCAGGTCGCAGATCCCTTTGGAGATGGCAAAGGTGATGACAGCATTTATGGAAGAGACAGGAGTGGTAGAACTGCGGTGATTTGTGTACCCGGTGGGGGGGAAGGAGTTTTCTTTTTTTGTTATTGTGCACAAGATGTGTTCACGTATCGACGTTTTCATTTTGGATAGGACCTTGTTACCGGGAGTGAAGAGTGCGGAGTACTCGGCAGTGGTGATGTCCAACCATGTGCCACACCTGGTGGATTTAAAATTTGAAGGGGGTCGAATGCAGCGTGCAGGTTGGAGGCTGGACTTGGGTCTGTTGTCAGATATTGTGTTCTACTGGAAAATTTCAAGGGCCATTAAGAACGTTTTTCATAGTGTAAACCTCCATGATTCAAGCTACATCGAATTGAATGAAATGGGATGGTCTCACTGTCTATGGTATGGGAGGCATTAAAAGCGGGCGGCACATGGTGCAGTGGTTGACATTGGGACTGCGGTGCTGAGGACCAGGGTTCAAATCCCAGCCCTGGGTCACTGTCCATGTGGACTTTGCACATTCTCCCTGTGTCTGTGTGGGTTTCACCCCCACAATCCAAAGATGTGCAGGTTAAGTGGATTGGCCACACTAAATTGCCTCTTAAATGGAAAAAAAATAATTGGGTTCTCTAAATTAAAAAAAAAACAGAAACAAGGGGAGAGGTCATCTCATATAAGTCACACTTGGATAGGGTGAATAATAATAATCATCTTTAGTCTCGTCACAAGTAAGCAAACATAAACACTACAATGAAGTTACTGAGAAAATCCCAAGTCGCCACACTCTGGCACCTGCTCCGTTACCCTGAGGGAGAATTCAGAATGTCCAATTCACCTAACAAGCACGTCTTTCGGGACTTGTGGGAGGAAACCGGAGCACTTGGAGGAAACCCACGCAGACACGGGAGAACATGTGTACTTCGCACAGACTGTGACCCAAGCAGGAATCGAACTCAGGTCCCTGGCGTTGTGAATCATAGAATTTACAGTGCTGACGGAGGCCTTTCGGCCCATTGAGCCCACACCTCCACCCTATTCGCGTAACCCAGTAATCCCACTTAACCTTTTTGGACACTAAGGGCAATTTAGCATGACCTATCCACCTAACCTGCACATCTTTGGACAGTGGGAGCAAACCCACGCACACATGGGGAGAACGTGCGGACTCCGCACAGACATTGACCCAAGCCGGGAATCGAACCTGGGTCCCAATTGTACTAACCACTATGCTATCATGCCACCCAGATGGATGTGCCAGGAGATAGTAGATACAATTTTATTTGTGGGTGGAGAATATATGAGTGACGCAACGTCTGAGGTTTTAGTGTGTAGGAGGAGGGTGCAAATGCAGTTTGACCTACAGTCTATGGGATGGGTGGTGAGACGGCTGCGATGGGTCAGGGAGATGGTCTATGAGTATGGGGAGGAGGCCAGCTGAGTGTTTGCTCATCAGTTCAGTAAGCAGGAGGCTGCCAGGGAGATTTTGCAGATAACGGATTCAGGGGGTGGGTCGGTGTCTACCCCAGAGAAAGTTAATGAGGTGTTTCACTCCTTTTACAAGGGACTTTACAGATCGGATCCTCCAGAAGATGAGCAGGAGATGACTACGTTTTTGGAGGCTATGGAGTTCCCCCAGGTGAGGGATGAGCTGCGGGAAACATTAGATGTGCCACTGAAGATGTAGAAGATCCCCAGGGCTTTGGGTAAGATGCAGACAGGGGAGACGCCTGGGCCTGATGGGTCCCCAATATAATTTTACAAGACGTTTTCGGACACTTTGGATCTGAGGATTTAAAAAAAAAATTTTTATTCAAATTTTAACATTTTAAACACATAACATAGCAAAGGAAAAGCAACACAAACCTCCAACCTCCCCCATCACAGTAACCTCAACCAAACACTCTATTTCCCACCTCCCCCTTCACCCTTAACACTGACAGTAACCAGCTCCTTTAAATGCCCTATAGAATTGTAGTAAAACATTCTATTCCTACTGTCAAATCCTCTTGCTATGAAAGCCAACACACCATTCGCCTTCTTTACTGCCCGCTGTACCTGCGCGCTTATTTTGGGCGACTGATGCACGAGGACACCAAGGTCTCGCTGAGTATCCACCTCTCTCAATTTACACCCATTCAAATAATAACCTGCCTTCCTATTTTTGTTACCAAAGTGGATAACCTCGCATTTATCCACATTATACTGCATCTGCCATCCATGTGCCCACTCACTCAGCCTGCCCAAATCCCGCTGAAACATGTCTGCATCCTCCTCACAGTTCACACTCCCACCCGACTTTGTATCATCTGCAAATTTGGAGACAATACATTTAGTTCCCTCTTCCAAATCAGTCATATATAATGTGAACAGTTGGGGTCCCAGCACAGATCCCTGCAGTACCCCACTAGTCACTGCCTGCCAATCAGAAAAAGACCCATTTATTCCAACTTTTTGCTTCCTGCCTGCTAACCAGCTTTCTATCCGTCTCAAGACACTATCCGTAATCCCACATGCTTTAATTTCATATATTAATCTGCTAAGTGACACCTTGTCAAAAACCTTCTGAAAGTCTAAATAAACCACATCCACCAGTTCTCCCTGGTCAACTCTACTAGTTATATCTTCAAAGAATTCTAGTAGATTAGTCAAGTGGATTTGTAAATCCATGCTGACTTTGTCTGATTATTTCCAAATGCTGTGCTATGAAATCCTTGACAATGGACTCCAGCAACGTCCCTACAACGGACGATAGGCTCACTGTTCTATAGTTCCCTGTTTTCTCTCTACCTCCCTTTTTGAATAGCAGGGTTATATTTGCTACCCTCCAATCTGTAGCAACCATTCCAGAGTCCAAAGAATTTTGTGGAAGATAGTGGAAGACAGTCCCATCTCAATAAATCCATCTCAACCCTGCCCACCAGGCTCGTAAAATTCAATTTAAGGAGCCGGGGCCCAATCCCGAGCCATCTGCACTCCCAGGTACCTAAAGTGGCAGTTGCCTCCCAAAATGCTAACCCCACCAAACCTACTCCCGCCCCCGGAGAAGACATCACAAAAGACTCACGCTTTTTGAAATTTAACTTATAGTCTGAAAAAGCCCCAAATCTCCTCAGCAGTCCCATTATATTCCCCACCGAAGAGTGCAGGTTGGAGGTATGCAACAACAGAGAGAGGTCAAAGTAAACCTCGGCCCCTTAGAAAGTGAATCTGGGGAGATAACTATGGGAAACAAGGAAATGGCGGAGGAGTTAAACAGATATTTAGCATCAGTCTTTATGGTGGAAGATATTGTGAACATCCAATTAATACTAAAGCATACAGGGGAAGAATTAAATACCATCAACATCATTAGAGAAGTAGTTTACGACAAACTAATGGGGCTAAAAGCAGATAAGCCATTTGGCCTAATTGCTGGCATTCTAGGATCCTAAAATTATCCTAAATTCATCCTAGGATCCTAAAACCATCATCCTGGTGCCAAAGAAGAACCAGGCAACATATCTCAATGACTGCCATCCAGTGGCCTTGACATTGATCATTATGAAGTGCTTTGAGAGGTTGGTCGTGAGACTCCATACTCCCAGAATGCCCAGATCCACTGCCACTCGCAAACTGCCACAACCAGTCCACAGCAGACATCATCTCCCTGGCCCTATGTCAGACTCCTATTCATCGACTGCAGCTCCACCTTCAAAACCATAATCCCAGCCAAGCTCATATCAAAACTCCAAAACCTAGGACTTGGCTCCTCCCACAACAACTCGACTTCCTGACCCATAGACCACAATCAGTAAGGTCTACTCCAGTAAACAACAGCTCCTCCACGATAGCCCTCAATACTGGGGCCCCGCAGGGCTGCGTAATGAGTCCCCTATTATATTCCCTATACTCACACAACTGTGTGGCAAAATGTGGCTCCAACTCCATCTACAAGTTTGCTGATGACACAACCATAGTGGGTCGTATCTGAACAACGATGAGTCAGAGTACAGGAGGGAGATAGAAAATCTAGTGATGTGGTTTATCGACAACAATCTCTCCCTCAATGTCAAAAAAATTAAAGAGCTGGTCATTGACTTCAGGAAGCAAAGTATCTCACACACCCCTGTCTGCTTCAATGGTGCCAAGGTGGAGATGGTTGACAGCTTCAAATTCCTAGGTGTGCACATCACCAACAATCTGTCCTGGTCCACCCACGTCGACGCCACGACCACGAAAGCACAACAGCACCTATACTTCCTCAGGAAACTAAGGAAATTCGGCACGTCCACATTGACTTACATCCTATCTGGCGGCACCACAGCCGGGGTGTAGGGATGGTGGGGTGGGGGCACCCATACAGCCAGTGGCACTCTGCAGAACCACGGTGGATGGTCAGTAGAGCGCGCAGCAAGATGCAAGGCCGCAAAAATGGCGGTCCATACCTGACACTGCCCCAGACCCATGGGGGTTACCCTGGCCCCACCCCTGTCCCCCCATCATGACCCCCCCCTCCCCGGCCCTGCCTGGGCCTCTACTATCGCACCACTGCATATCCTATCGCCTCTCCCTCATCAGCCACGGAGCCTACTTCCGAATTAAAAAAAACTCGTGAACCTCACCGTCGGGAATTCCCTCCGGTGGAGGTGGATCATCGCAGAGTCCCTGGAGAATAGCGGGTCAGGCCTGCGAATGATATGCAAACAGTGTTTACTGTGTGTGTGGAGTTGAACTCATGGACACTGCCGTTGAGGCCACTGAGAATTGTGATTTTAGCGTCAAAACTGAATCTCCGCCCAATCGCCTTTGCCAATTTTGGGGTCGGTTGAAAGAGATGCCCCCCCTTCTGTATTTTAAAGGCTGAGATAGATAGATTCTTGAGCAGTCGGGGAATCAAGGGTTATAGAGAAAGGTCAGGAAAGTGGATGTGAGGAATGTCGGATCAGCCATGATCATTTTAAATGGGGGATCAGGCTCGAAGGGCCAAATGGCCGACTCCTGTTCCCTTTTAATTTCTTATAGTCTTAAAAGTTGGACAGTGCACTATATTGATTCAGTGCATCTGGTAAATGTGCACACTGAGCTATATTGGTTCAGGGTGCCTGGTAGATGGTGTACAGTTGACTATATTGGTTCTGTTTACCTGTTAAATGGTGTACAGTTTGGTATATTAGTTCAGTGTATTTGGTGAATGGTACACAGTGGGCTATTTTGATTTAGTTTATGTGGTAAATGGTGTACAGTTGACTATCTTGGTTAAGTGTATCTGGTAAATGGTGTATACTAGGCTGTATTTGTTCATGTATCTTGTAAATGATATATAGTGGGCTATATTAGTTCAGTGAGCATAGGAACATAGGAATTAGGAGCAGAAGCAGGGTATTCAGCCTTCGAGCCTGCTCCGCCATTCAATCAGATCATGGCTGATCTCTTCCTGGTCTCAAATCCACCTCCCCACCTGTTCCCCATATCTTTTTAACCCATTTTTTAATATCAGAAATATATTTATCTCCTTCTTGAAACCATTTAATGATTCAGCCTCCACTGCACTATGGGGCAGCAAGTTCCACAAATTCACTACCCTCTGCAAGAAGTTGTTCCACCTCATCTCAGTTTTAAATCTACCGTGCCTCAATCTATATCTGTGACCTCTTGTTCTAGGATGGCCCACAAGGGGGAACATTTGGGATCTACATTTACTTTACCAATCCCTGTTAGTATTTTATATATGTCAATCAGATCCCCTCTCATTCTTCTAAACTCCAGCAAGTACAAGCCCAAACTGTTTAATCTCTCTTCATACGTCAACCCATTCATCCTGGAATCAATCTGGTGAACCCCCTTTGAACTGCTGCCAATGCCACCACATTCTTCCTTAAATATGGAGACCAAAACTGGACACAATACTCCAGGTGTGGTTTCACCAACACCCAATACAATTGCAACAACACTTCTCTACTGTTATACTTCAGTCCTTTTGCAATAACTGGTAAACAATGCATACTGGGCTATATTGGTTCAGTGTATTTGGTAAATGGTGTACACTGGACTACATTGGTTCAATGTATCTACTAAGTAGTGTACAATAGGCTACATTGGTTCAGAGTATCTACTAAATAATGCACAGTGGGCTATATCGGCTCAGTGTATCTGCTAAGCAAATGCCATGCCCAGGGCATCCAAAGGTTGTGATTTAAGATGGTACAGTTAATTATTTTGGATCCAAAATTGGCTTTGTGGTAGGAGGCAGAGGGTGATGGTCGAAGCTTGTTTCTGTGACTTGAATCCTGTGCCCAATGATGTACCACCGGGTCCGGTGCTGGGTCCCTTGCTCTTTGTAATGTACGTTAATTATCGAGACTTGAATGTGGGGTATACGATCAGTAAGTTCATAGATGAGATGAAAATTGGTGGTTTGGTAAATATCGAGGGGGAAAGCCTTAAATTCCAAGATAATATAGACAGGCTGGTCAGCTGGACAGAACAGTGGCAAATGGTATTTACCCCTGAAAAGTGTGAGGTGGTGCATTTTGGGAAAACTAACAAGCCAAGGGAACACACAATGAATAGTAGGACACTAAGAAGTACAGAGGGTCAGAGGGACCTTGGGGTGCATGTCCAAAGATTCCTGAAGGCAGCAGGACAAGTAGATAAGGTGGTTAAAAAGGCATATGGGATACTCATCTTCATTAGCCTAGGCATAGAATATAAGAGCAGGGAGGTTACAATGGAGCTGTTGTCATGAGAGGGTCGCTTTAAGAAAAAATGTATTTTATGAAATGGCTGCAGTGATGTCATTGTGTGGGTGGAGCTGGGCTGTGATTCTGTCTTTTACTTTCATTTTGAGCTGGAAGCTGCTTTGTGACTGTGTTGTTTAGTTTCACTTTCAGTTGGGAGCTGCATTCAAACAAAGAAGGTGTATTGTTGGTCTCTCTCTCTGCATGCTAAAGAATGTCTCCAGACCACTTGATAACTTCAAAGTAATACCTGTTTTCTATAAGGAATTCAAACCTACTGTTTTGTAGGAAAAAAAGGGTGTTTGGCTTATGGATGTTGTCAGGACGGCTATTAAGGGTTACATATGGAGTACTGTGTCTTTGGGGGTTATTTGTGCTGGTAGTTGATAAGATGTTTACTGTGTATTTATAAAATGTTAACTGGATTCATAGATTAAATATTGTTTTGTTTAAAAATACTTAAGGTCTCTGTTGCATAAAACCTGGAAAGTAGGCCCTTGTGCTCTTCATAACCAAAATCTATTAAAAGTTGTAGGTCAGGTAAACTCCATGATATACTTTGAAGTTTTCTAAATCCTGGCACATAAAACTGTATAAAAGGCTTGTTAGGCCACAGCTAGAGTGTGTAGTTCCAGTCCCACACCATAGGAAGGAAGTGATTGCACTATAGAAAGGGTGCAAAGGTGATTCACCAGTGTGTTGCCTGGGCTGGAGCATTTCAGCTATGAAGGGAGGCTGGTTGGGCTGGGGTTATTTTCCTGAGAACAGAGAAGGCCGAGGGGGGAACCTCATCAAGGTGTACAAAATTATCAGAGCTATAGATAGGGTAGATAGAATGAACCTTTTCTCCTTAGTAGAGGGGTCAATAACCAGGGGGCAGGAGGGTTAGAGGGGTTTGAGGGAAAACCTTTTTCACACAGAGGGTGGTGGGAATTTGGAACTCACTACCTGAAAGGGTGGTAGAGACAGGAACCTTCAAAACATTTAAGAAGTATTTAGATGACCACTTGAAATGCCATAGCATACAAAGCTAAGGACCAAATGGTGGAAAATGGGATTAGATTAAACTGGTGTTTGATGGCCGGCACAGACACTATGGGCTGAAGGGGCTCTCTCTGTGCTGTAAAGCTCTATGCCCCCACCATTACTGATTATTTGTATTTTGCTTCACTAGTTGATGAGTTGAAACCATCGGAATTACTTTGGTTTTAATTAAAAGACGGTCAACAGTTACCTCGTACAGAAGCACAAGGGCTAGTTTGTGAATATTCTTGTTTTGACGTTCAAGACAATGTCATATTGGCAGACTCACACTGACAAAATACAAACCATCTTACAAAAAAGAATACTGATTGCTAATTTTCTTTGTAACACTTATTTCAAGTATTTTAAAACTCAGTTGGCTTGGATTGTTCGGGTACATGTCGATCTCAATTTTTCAGGGATGGGAACAAATGAATATTTGTCATAAAGTTGTGTTAAAGATCGCTATCATATCAAAACTGCCTGTTTTACTTTCATAATTTATCTGTAGTTAGGTTTGTTAAGCTAAATAATACCAGCCTATTTCTGCAGAGAAGCAAGATACAATTGTTTTAATTGTTTGGCAAATAATATATGTAAATGCTGTTTTGTGATACTGTATGTATTGGGAAATAACAAGAAAATCCTCTTTATTTTGCCAATAACATTTAATGTTGAATCATGCTTCTGTGGCATCCCCTCAGAGGTTCACGAGTCCCTGGCAACGACCCTCGCTTCTTGACCAAGTTTGTTTGTTATGGTCAGTTTTCCTTTAAAAACAATACAAAAATACATCCTCCTCCTTGACTCTGAAGAGGTTGGGGTCTTCCCCGGTGCCTCATTCGGTGCGACAGCAGACAGTGAAGACCCAAACCGAGTTACTATTGGACTCTTTTTTTCACACTGCCCTTACTCCCGTTCCATTTTGAGTTGTCATTGCACTCAGGACGCGATTTCCTTTCGCTGCGAATTAGCATTGAGCTCCATGCCAGGGTAGTCAGCGAGCAGAAGTAATTAGATCGAATGGTCTGTATTAAAAGCTAACATATGTTATCAGCAGGCAGAGCACCGATGCAAAGGAGGATGAAGACTTCGGCGCTACTTGTTGCTCCTGTTATGAGCTGGTTCTGGTTTGTCCATCAAAAGCCCCGGCTCTTTCTTGTGCCGTATGGGCAAAAATTTCGACAACAATGCCTGAACCCTTTCATATCAGTGTGGCGGCTCGGCGAGTTTTGTGTTCTCTTTCTTCTCGTTTTAAACCCACTACAGCCAAAGACGTGTTAATACCTTTTGATAGGGATTGAATTCATTATCTCCAATAACACAATTGTGCTTGGCCAACGAAAAGAGCAAAGCAATACTCTTCAGACCAGAAAGGAGGGGGGTGTAGAGAAAAGAGGTGGGAGCAGTGGAGAGAAGATCTCTAAAGAAATCTGCTTGGAGTGCAGCTGCTCTTTTATCAGAAGTTTATACACGGTTTTACAAGAGCATTGCAAAAATATATGAAGGATCGATTTAACCGTCTTTAGTCGCCTCGAGCAAAACAAAAAAAAACCGGAAAATAAAACACAATTACCGACTATAGAGCAAGCAGCGATTGAGATGTCATTGCAGTTGTTGTATGTGAAGCTGGCAGAAAGTTACTATACACCAGCATTAAAATAATCATATGTGATGGGAGGCTAAGATTACATATACCAAAATGTTTGAGCGCCAAACAACACGACCAATTCAGCACGTTGACTATTATTCATGTGATAGCAATTGGCTGCAGAAAGGTAATTTTATTCTGCTACATTCTTCCTGGATCTTCTAATATAATCTGGGATACATTGCAACCTTAATCCAAAAGTATCCATTCAAAATGGTGAGCATAATTTGCAACCTCAATAGAAATTTTACAAGGATTGTCCATATCCCTCAATTGACAAACCCATGTGGTGGTATCACCGTTAAAAGCACACAGTTTGCTATTTGGCACGCTGGATAGCACGTTTTGAACTCGGTACACTGCATTGGATTCCAGATATTGACCCTACATAAGACATTATTTGTACAATAATTGGGAGTGATATTACTGACGGGCTCCTAACTTTCTCTGGAGTTTAGTTGGTGCAGTAGCAGGTGTCGATAGCTGCTTGCAGCAGGAGTGTATGAAACACACCAGGCGCAGATTTACTGTCGTTATAGCAACCGGATCAGCCACGCTTTCTCAGACCGCATTCATCTTTTCTGTCCTCGTAACACGTTTTTAATTAAACCGTATAAAAAGTTGTTTTGTAGTCTTGTCGACATCTTTTCGGTTTCAAAATGGTTAATCAGGCTTCATCGTCTTTTGTTGGATGAGCAAGTGTGTGCCATAATCTGTTGCATTTCCAATAACTGAGACGTTATCACTTCATCAGTGTTCATATAGTTATTATTGTAAAATAATTTACTGCCAGTGTCATAATTGACAAAGACCTTTACATTTAGTCGACGCGTAAATTTTAAAAAGAAAGACCCCCCCCCCCCCCACTACCCTTTTCACATGGCCACTTTTCTTTTGATGTTGGCCTGAACAGCTGAGACAATGTATTTATTTGACAGCATAGGATTATCGACAACAGAAAACGACTTAGGATGGAAAACATCCAGTGCGGACTCTTTGGTATTAGAGCAAGGACACCCAGGTTGTGCCATCTCCAAGGTTACGGTTGGAGGTGGATTCTACAAGATCTAATGGTGTTCTTTATTGGAGGGGTGGGACTCTCAGCAACCAGCCCGTCAGAACAAAAAACTTACACGGTCACATCTAAGAAGGGATCCAATAAAAGCATCACCAGTGTTCACGCGTAATCGATTCTCTCGGCATTATAGTAATCTGAGATTGAAATATAAAGCGCCTCAAATTTCCAAAGGGGGGGGGGGGGGGCAAAATTTCTAAGCAGCATAGTAAAGCAATCGATATTCAAAATTATATTGAATGCTTTTTGAATGACAATTTGATATGTCAATTTCTCAGGTTGATTGCAGATGAGGACAATTTCGATGTACTTTATAACTGAGATAACTCGTTTGTAGAACGCTTTGATATGCAACTTTCGGGATCAACTTTTTCAGAAACATCAAGTGGAATTTAGCTTATATTCGTTTGTCCATTTGAGGGAAAGGGTCTATTTTTGGAGGGTGCGATGTTCTGCTGTTGGCTGACTCCGAACAGAATGTGTGCACGCTGCTCGCATTTAGATTGTCCAGATAGTTACATACACATTATATTACAAATGCAGTCACATGGTAGATATACTAAAAGTGAATGAATCTAGAAATTTCACAAATCTCAAGCCCGCGATTTCCTTCCTTCCCCCGAGATTCTCGAATATTCCACGATGGAATAACAACTGTGAAAGCGAGTCAATGTGAGAAAACTCACAGAGGGATCTTTTAGATCTTTACACGGGTCAGGACCTGGAAATACTTAATTGAGCCAATTTCTGAATAGATTGGATAACTGTCGGGACACGTATGAAAGGTGTTGCCCAGCTCCCTCACCTGGATTTCAGATTCTGCAGTCAGACAGGTTAATCACCGACTTAGATGAAAAATACCAGCCTTTGTACGAGAGAATTTTAATTCCCCCCCTCCCGGTTTACTACATTGAAGAGATTATGAATGCCACAGAAATTGCAGACATTAAATGTCAGAGGCGATTCTCACTACCTGGTCAAAGGACGCCGACTATAAACATCAGTTCCCAATATTTCTGGTCCCATTTTCAGAAATTCTCCTTAAAATTGCAATGAAATGTTATGAAGCATCGTTTTTGCGGAATGTTTTTGTTACATTTTATTTGATTTAATTTTATAAATAACATCTGTCCTTAAAAGGAACCGGAATTTGGTTATTTTTACATTGCTCGTATATTTTCACAGTAATAATCGTGCAAGGTATGATTCACGTTTCACCAACCCATTCTTCTATATTATTGATGGATAATTATATATAATCCACACACACATATATGGTGTCCAGGTTCGTCTTTTCTCATTATGTTCATTTTTAGAGATATTCTGTATCCGCAATATTACCCGTGCAATAACCGCCTTACGCAGCAATGATTTCTGGGACTTGTCCGCTTAAATGTGATCGCACACACTAGAGTGAATATTTTCACTGTTTCAGCCGTTATGTTTCTACTTCTTAAACGGTGTCAGAACTACAGTTCATTGCCATCTCTCTCCCTTCCTTCAAAACTTTAGAAGTCTAACTCTAATACCCATCTGCTAGCCCCCAGTTTAATTCCCCGCCTTTCTCCTCGCATCTTGTAAAAAGTCGAGATAATATGGACATGTAAATACTCGTTGTCGTGATCAGGTCGACATTTCATTTCGTCCAAATAATACTTAGACAGGAACTTCTAGTAGATATTGCAAGCACTCTTTTTTTGCAACATAATCCAAGCTTTTAAAACAAACTGTGCTCAGAAATGCGTGGCAGGATAATAGGAAAGTTACTGATGTGCCCTTTTGTACCCTCCTGCCCCTAAATATTTATGGTGGAGATTTTAATCACATTCATAAATGTATTACATTTCCGTTGAAAATTACATTGAACGAAATTCTTGCGTCTGATGAATGACAACGGTATAACATAATTCCTAGACAAGAAACTAGACAATTCCAATTCCTGGCACTAGCCAGTCTTCCTGAGTTAAATTGCTATCTCCGTAAACGCACCATCATTAATGACTCAATACTTTTTATAAACATATGTTGATGCTGAATCATTTACATGATGGGGTATCCGCATAATATTTTTGTGCGTGGAGGTAATTAAGCAAACTCGTTCTCTGTATTGTTTCCTTAATCACGTTTGCATCCACCGGAACATTAACCATCTTAAATCAAAAGGCAAAGTTAAAATCTTTGAGATAACAAATAACCCATGGAAACGTGAACGTTCATTTAGTCCTCTTCCCATCTCCAGCTGAGTCAGTAAACCTCCCCACATAGGATCATTGCATGTTCCTGCCCATACCCGACCCTTTTCAATTAATATCGGAGCAACAAAGCGGCATTGGACTCGTATTAAACACAGCCGCATCTCTGCACTTTTGAACATTTCACATTTGCTATTTCTCTCTTTTGCTTTCTTTGTAATCTTTTATTAGCATTGTAATTCGAGGTGCTGACAATTTAAAAAATTCGTGTCTTCACATAATTAGAATAGAGAGCAGCCCAATTCATAGATGGTAGAAATATAAATTTGAATATACCGCATGCATCTGAATGTGCAAGCACACCTTCATTATCTTTCGATTTTAACCGTCGGAATAGCAAAGTTTTAAATGTATCTTGTAAGTATTAAAAAGGTCACATTTTAGGAATAGGAGTTTTTTTTTTGAAACGTACAATTCCTCGGCTGTTCGGCACCAAATTGAACATAAAAAAATGTCGATAGTGCTATAATACCACCAGTTACCAATGCCAGCTTCAAATCTGAACTGATATTCATAGCTCACATTCTCTGGGAGTTAAATGGCACTTCCAAATACATTGACTGTAGATTTTACTATACAACTTTTCGCAAATGAATTTATTCCTTGATGCCAGTTATTTAAAATAGAGACAGAAGACTGAACTCGTGCTGAAAAGTTCAACTCCATTCCCAACCCCAGAAAGTTAAAATGTACTCAACATTAACACATTTACAAAGCTTTTAATCTGGTTACTACAGTGATTTAGATAAACATTTTGAACAATTGTAAAATGTAAAGGCTAGCACAAAGAACTAACATGATTGTCTGAATAATGATACTGATACACTGCTAAATTACTAAAAAATTTAATATGGGGGTGGGGGGGTGGGAGGCCATAAGTACAGGTGCACATCATGTTAAAACAATGCCAGGCATCAAACATCCACTTAACCTTCAATGCCATTTTCTACATTCAAAGATGTGAAAATGTAATTTGGTTTACATCCTATAGGTCAGACACTTTCTAAATAGTAAGCAAGTGAACAATGTTATGAATTTTTATTGAATTGAAGTCAGCATTTCTGATAAGGTGGTAATAATGCCAAATTATCTTAACGAATATGCATGAAAAATATGAATTTTTTATAAGCATGCATTTGACAAATTTCTGATAAAAATCAGTAGATATGAAAGTGCCTCTTGTAGGTCTGCAACATTTGTCAATATAGAATACTATCAAGTTTCCAGACTTCAAAAAATTAGGTTTGGATATTTTTGGATGTTATTTCAGCATGCTGGTTACAACAACTGTTTGCTAAGACCAGGATTTTTTATTTGTACAACGATGAATAGAATGGCCTGGTCACCAGATGTGACTACATTGCCAGACGCTGCTACTCAATCAGGTCACCGTCCTGATGTTCCCTGTTCCAACCTTCTTCCTCAGGACATCCACCAGCCGTTCCAACCTGCGGGAAGAAAAGCAGAATAGTATTAGGAATTCATAGACTGAAAGAGGCAGTGTTTGAACTGTAGAAAGGCTGCATGGTGGTCGTTAGAAAACAAAGATGTACTGTGCAACGCAGACAGTGGTACAGGATGCAGACTCATCTCTAGATTTTATTTTCAAGATTTTTATCATTCTCCGAACAAGAGGTGAACTAGTAAGTTCCCCTGTTTTTATAATACACATGGTATATTTTTAAAAGTTTTTAAAAACTTGATTCAAGAAGCATCTTGTAAAAGCTCACTAATCCTCAAAATCATTTATAATAACACTTTTAGTAAACTGTGCAGAATCTCAGATTTAATTGTTCAGCTGCTGAATTCTCAATTTTCTTCAGAAACAAATTTAAATTTTATTATAAGCATTACAATCTTCTAGGAAACAGCCACTGTAAGACAGATTGATTTAACAGCACTTACATAGTTGAAGTCTATGTGAAATATCTTTGAAAATACAGATTCCAAATCCAGATTTTGGAATATTTCTGTTACTGAACATGTGTACACTTAAATACTTTTGTTTATATCAAACACCATGTGCTGGTACTTAATTCTATTGACAAATTGTGGCAAATATTGCAATGTCACATGCATGCCTGAAGCTATCACAGACTATGGTCATCAGCATTTTCTAGAGATAGTTTGACCTGTGTGTTCATTTGCAGTTTGCCTAAAACTCTTAGATGGAAGTTTGTACATTACTACACATCTATATTGATTTATAAGTAACACTCATGCATACAGGCTGCCAGGAAGAGCCATCACTAGTCCAGTAACATAACATCTTGTTGTTGAATACTTCAACAAGTAAGTCACAAAGCTGACCGATACAAGGTAGATGATGCAATATGGCTACTCCATGATTGAAAGGCTAATATTTAATGTGATGAGTAGCGTGAAAAAAAATGAGGCAACTAATTTTCTAGGATTTTCACAAAAGAAAACTGAAACTACTGTTTGCAAACAATTTGAACATGAATTATTTCTGACTTTGGTCAATAAACAAGGGAAAGTATCACTTGTTTTTCCCCCAAATTGAACTCCGCCTGCCTCCATCAAAAAATACAATAGATTTAGGTTTTGGGGATACCAGTCGTAGCTTTGAAGTTCACATTAGAAGTCATGAAAAGAGTTCTGTACTCATTGCCAAGTTTGTCTCTTCCAGGAAATTGATTTTCACTTCAGCTTCCATCAATGAAACAACTTTCTGCACCAACCCGTCAAATTCCCTCCTCCTCTCAGTTCTTTTACCAGCAACATCATACAAGGAATATTTGGTCCAGCCACATTTTTCCCATAGCTGTGTTAGAAAGAGAGTCAGATTCTCCTCTACCAACCCACATGATCTCTCATGGATTTCAAGGCTGAGGG
The DNA here is from genome assembly GCF_902713615.1 of Scyliorhinus canicula. Classification (NCBI taxonomy): domain Eukaryota; kingdom Metazoa; phylum Chordata; class Chondrichthyes; order Carcharhiniformes; family Scyliorhinidae; genus Scyliorhinus; species Scyliorhinus canicula. Next base: position 75,944,928 of record NC_052147.1, on the reverse strand, counting down.
GTCAGTCACATTGGCGTGTAATTATTTCATATTCATTCGCATTCTTATGCTGCATTGCTCAGTCTCATTGTGATGGATTAGGCCTGCCAGTAGTTACTAATGAGTCTTTACTTCCCTCCCAAGGAATACACTTCAAGTATTCTATTACTATGAAAAAATACAAAACTGATGAATAAAGTCCAAGTTAAAATAACTGAACAGGTTCCAAATTAAGTCCTATTTTGTTAGAAGATATCTAAATAAAACTAATGTGATACTGTAGTAGAGATTTTTGAAATAAATTGCTTATATTTATCTTTTGGCATTTTAATTTTTGTATTTGTTTTTTAACATTTTATACATAAAGAACAAAACAATGCAAAACAACATGAACCACCACCACTCTACAAACCAACATCCCAATAATACAAAGAATAGACCCCCCCCCCCCACAGCCCAACCCACCCTCCCCCCACACACACACACACAAACACCCTCTCCCTAGCAGCAACTAACTCTTTAAAGTGAAGAATAAACAGACCCCATTTCTTGTGGAACCCCACAGTCATCCCTCTCAAGGTAAATGTAACCTTCTCCAAATACACAAACTCCATCAGGTCCCCAAGCCATACTGAGGAACTGTGCGGAGAGGCTGACCTCCACCCCAACAGGTCCCGCCTGCGAGCAATCAGCGAGGCTAAGGTTAAAACACCTGTCCCCATTCCCATCTGCAGTGCAGGCAATTCTGACACCCCAAATATGGCCCCCAGGAGACTGGGCTCCAATTCCAACTGCAAGATCGTTGACATGGTGCTGAAAACCCCCCAAATTTTCTCTAGCTTTGGCAGGACCAGAACATGTGTACATGGTTGGCAGGACCTCTCCCACATCGCTCGCAAGTGTCCTCCACCTCCTCAAACAACAAGCTCATCCTTGACCTCGTCAGGTGCGCCCAGTGCAACCATTGTCACCTCACAGCACAATACCTCCTCCAATGCCACCTCCAGCTCCTCCTCCCAATTGGCCTTAACCCCCTCCAGCGACACCATATTCTCCTCCAAAATCCTATAAATCACTGAGATGACCCCCTTTCCAACCTTATCACAGACAACACCCCCTCCAACAACAAGGAGGTGTCAAGGGAACGCCGGGAAAACCTTCCTTGCAAAGTCTCGCACCTGCATATACCTAAAGGCCTCCCTCTACGGAATCCAAAACGTCTCTGTCAACTTCTACAAATTCGCAAACCGTCCTCCCAAAAATAGGTCCTTCATTTCTATCAACCCCGGTAACCTAGCATCCGGTCTTGCCGGCTCAAACACATGATTCTCTTGAACCGGCCTCAGCTTCAACCCTGTCTCTAACTTAAAATGCTGCCAAAATTACCTCCAAATCTTCAGCGTGACCACCACCACCGGACTACATGAGTATTTCCCAGGGGGAAACTGGAGCAGTGCCGTTGCCCGTGCTGGCAACCACAACCCCCTACAGAGCCTGCCTCCATCCTCACCCACATTGCCTCCAGATCCCTACCCCAGCCCCGCACCTTCTTGGCGTTCGCCACCCAATAGTAATACATCAGATTCGGAAGAGCAAACGCCCCGACTGTTGCCCTCTCTGAAGCACTGTTGTTCGAATCCTTACCACTTTACCCACCCCACAAATGAGAAAATCAACCGTTCCACCCCCATAAAAAATGCCTTCGCCAAAATGACCGGCAAGCACTGGAATAAAAATAAAAACCACGGCAAGATATTCATCTTTGCCACTTGCACCAAGCCTGCCAATGATACAGGGAGGCTGTCCCACCTCAACAAAGCTGCCTTAACCCTACGCACAAGGCTGATACATTTACGGAGTTGGACACAGTCCTGAGCCACCTGCAGCCTCAGGTTCCTGAAATGAGTAGTCACCACACGAAACGGAAATCCCTCATGGCCAGCTCCCGTCCCCGGAAAGGAAACCAAAGAACACTGGCTCTTCTCCAAATTCAATTTATATCCAGAAAATCCCCCAAATCATCTGAGCAGCCCCATTATATTCCCCATCACGGGACCCGGGTTAGAAATATGCAACAAAGGGTTGTCAGCATACACGGACACCTTATGCTACCCTCAACCACCCCCCCACCCACCCACACTAACCCCTCCACTTATCCAAGCTCCTCAGCGCAATGGCCGAGGGCTCATACGCCAGCGCAAACAAAAGGGGGACATGGGATACTGCTGTCTCATTCCCCTCTGCAGCTGCAAATAACCTGAGTTCACCTCATTTGTACGAACATTCGCCTGCAGTTACTTATGTAACAATTTGACCCATGCCACAAACTTAGGCCCAATCTCAAACCACTCCAAAACCGCAAACCACTAATTTCACTCCTCATCCAGCGTCACCACCATCTCAAGCTCTCCACCCTTCTGATGGGGAGAGCACCACGTTTAACAAGTGACGCACATTCGAGGACAACTGCCTACCCTTTACAAACCCTGTCTGATCCTCCCCAATCACCTGCTGAAGGCGCTCCTCCAACCAAAGTGGCAACACCTTGGCAAGAATTTTGACATCCACATTCAACAGAGATATTGGCCGATATGACCCACACTCCACCGGATCCTTATCCTTTTTTACCAGCAGCGTAATAGATGCCTATCCCATCATCTCCGGGAGCGCCCCTTTAGTCACTGTGTGTCCTCAAACATCTCCACCAACAGCAGCACCAAGTTAACCCGTTGCTTTACCGTCTGCATCTTCCCTATTGCTGTACAAACCTCCTCCGTCCCCACTGGCTCCTCCAACCCTGCCTTATCCTCCTCTCCTACTTTAGGACACTCCAGCCCCCCAAAAAACACCCTCATCTACTGCAAAATAATAATCTTTTTATTGTCACAAGTAGGCTTACATTAACACTGCAATGAAGTTACTGTGAAAAATCCTGAGTCGTCACATTCCGTCGCCTGTTCGGGAACACGGAGGGAGAATTCAGAATTCTCAGCTGGTACAGGAATTGAACCGCGCTGCTGGCCTTGTTCTGCATCACAAACCAGCCGTCTAGCTCACTGAGCTAAACCAGCCCCTATATTATCACCATCTACTCTCTGTTACCTCCTCAATAAATTCAATAACTTTGGCCAAGCAAGATTTTCCCTTTAAAATTCATGCCGACTATTCAATATTGTATATCTCACACCACATATTTCCCAATTCGGCCCGATCAAACCAATTGGGAACAGAGATCCATAGCGAGGGCATTTAGCTGCGTGGTTCCTGGCACTTACAGTGTCGGGAAATACGCCGCAATCTAACGCCCATCTGGTAAGATACGGAGCCTCAGCTGGGAACGCACACCCGAGGCCGCACTCAGCCCCGTTTTCTGCACTGAGGAGCTCTGCTGCGGAACCCGTCAGTGCAGTGAGAGAAATGTCGTCCCAATCTCTCGAGCTCCTGATGCGACCCTCTAACCCAGGGGTGGGCAAACTTTTCCGTGCAAGAGCCACATTCAGAAATTCACAATTTTAAAGGGCCGCATAGTATATTAAGTAAAATAATTACTTCACCCGGTTATGATTCTGGGCGCCTCATATAGAACATAGAACAGTACAGCACAGAACAGGCCCTTCGGCCCTCGATGTTGTGCCGAGCAATGATCACCCTACTCAAGTCAACGTATCCACCCTATACCAGTAAGTAACCCAACTGCCCCCCCCCCCCCCCACATTTTTTTTTTAAATGACTTGATCTTGGTGGGCCGCATATGGCCCGCGGGCCGTAGTTTGCCCACCCCTGCTCTAACCCCTCCCAAGCCTCAACTCACCTATAATGGTGTCCCTCCGCATTCTCCCATACCCGCGCAGTGTAACCTCCTGGCCCAATCACCGCCGCGTGAAAAATGCCAGCTTGGCACTACCAGCCTGGTACACTAGCAGTGTCCCTACCAGTGCCACCTGGGTGCCTGCTTGGCACTGACAGGGTGCCAGACTGGCAGTGTCAGGGTTCCTGGATGCCATTAGCAATGCCTGGGTGCCACCCTGCCCAGAGGGCATACGTGTGGGGGCATCCAATCTTCTGGGAGATCCCCATGAGTGCCTGTCTGTCTGGTCCCCGCTTGTGGAGACCAGCACTGAACGGCGTTCACCCGAGGTCTCCAAGACAAAGGGCATAGATCCCAATGCCTTGGTTACCTCAGGGAACTACATATTAGATTGAGACTAGCTGTCTCGCTCTAATATGCAGATTTGCCAAAAAATGCTCCCGCTCACAATGGATGGCGTCTCATGAAATCGTGTTAGATCTGACGAGGTATAGCGAGCCGGGTAGATACTAGAAGTGGGGTCTCCTAGCAGTTACCAGCCATGTTGCGCCGCATGCGGCACACTGCTTTTCGAGTGCAGTGTGGATGGTAGATCGCGCCCATTCTCTCCTTTAGTAAGGATTCCATGACTTTTCCTACCACTAATCTTACAGTCTGACTTGACACTCCTGTGCAGTTTCAGTTCTGTGCCCTTCAGATGAGATAACTGAGGGCACATCCACGTGTTCAGGTAGGTGTTAAAAATATCATAACACCTTAGGGGAAGAGCAAGAATTTCCCCACATCCTCAACAGTATTCTTTTTTCAATATCAATGCCAGTAAAAAAATAACAGTAAGAAGTCTTACAACACCAGGTTAAAGTCCAACAGGTTTGTTTCAAACACGAGCTTTCGGAGCACGGCTCCTTCTTCAGGTGAATGGAAAGGCTTGTTCCAGAAATGTTTATATAGACACAGTCAGAGATGCCCCGGAATGCGAGCACCTGCAGGCAATCAAATCATCAAAGATGCAGAGAGAGAGGTAACTCCAGGTTAAAGAGGTGTGAATTGTCCCAAGCCAGTTCAGTCGGTAGGCCTCTGCAAGTCCAGGCTTGTTGGTGGGGGCCGAATGTAATGCGACATGAATCCCAGATCCCGGTTGAGTCCGCATTCATGCGTGCGGAACTTAGCTATAAGTTTTTGCTCAGCAATTTTGCGTTGTCGCGTCTCCTGAAGGCCTCCTTGTAGAATGCTGACCCGGAGATCAGAGGCTGAATGTCCTTGACTGCTGAAGTGTTCCCCAACTGGAAGGGAACAGTCCTGCCTGTTGATAGTCGCACGATGCCCGTTTATTCGTTGTCGCAGTGTCTGCATGGTCTCGCCAATGTACCACGCTTCGGGACATCCTTTCCTGCAGCGTATGAGGTAGACTACATTGGTCGAGTCGCACGAGTATGCGCCGCGTACCTGGTGGGTGGTGTTTCCACGTGTAATGGTGGTGTCCATGTCGATGATCTGGCATGTCTTGCAGAGATTACCCTGGCAGGGTTTTGTGGTGTTGTGGTTGCTGTTCTGAAGGCTGGGTAATTTGCTGCAAACAATGGTTTGTTTGAGGTTGCGCGGTTGTTTGAAGGCCAGTAGTGGGGGTGTGGGGATGACCTTGGCAAGATGTCCATCCTCGCTGATGATGTGTGTCAGTAAAAAAATAAGATTAACGGGCTATTCCTTTCATTATTATTTGTAGAATCTTGATGTGTTCAATTGGCTGACACTTTACAGATACACCAACAATGCCAAACTTCAAAAATTTATTTATACGAATTGGTTTAACACATTTGTCAGAGAGATGGACTACTACTTTTCTACAGGGTGGAGGTTATACAAGTTTTTCTGTAGGGTGGAGGTTATTTTATACAACTATGCAAAAATATGTCTTAGACTAAGGGTTCATTAATTTCAAACACAATGGGTGGGGCTGGGATAGACATTAGAATTTAAAAAACTACCTGACCTCAATCCATCTACTTCCCAGTTTAACACAGGTAGGTTGGCAGTTTAAACATTTTGATGAGGCTGACTAATTTAACCTGACTTTCAGGTTTTACAGTGGTTGGCTGGCTTTTCCAAGCCTTGGTATCTGAAGGAGGTGAGGATAGCTAGGGAAGAAGATAAGTACATTTACAGGATTGCTTGTAAGCCACAATGCTCCTCCCTTTAGCCCCCATACACAAAAACCTCCAAGATAAACTCCACCACTCCCTCAACACTGGAGTGGAGGATGTGACTTACCACTGCAGCCAATGCTAGCATCTTCCCAATAAGGCTGACCTCTGAGCGGAAAATATGGTCAGTGTGATGTTGAAACACAGACTTCCATCCAAAACTCTGATATCCTACCTGTTAACATCCAGGCAAATGATCGTTACCTTGATCTTTTATGGTTACACAACAATGACATTTTAATACAGTCCTTCTTTGTTTGGTGCAGTGTCAGAATTCTTAGCTTTCTACAAAATGGAGATTTTGTAGTGTTATACTATGCCAACATGGACTTTTCTACTTGACTTCACAATAATACTGTATCAGTCTGTACTTGACTACTTGTAAGATATGCACTACTGTGAATTAAAAGTATGTAACGTTTCATTTTAAATAAAGATATTTTTATTTAGGTTGAGTAGTTCCAGGAGAGCAGCACGCAAGTAGAGACCTGTGACTACTGAGTGTCACTCTCCACTCTTTAATGCCAACAAATGGATGGGCAATACTATGGCTGATCGGCGTAGAGGGAAGGGGACGGCCCCTCGGGTTCGGTTGGTCACATGGAACGTGAGGGGGCTGGTTGGTCCGGTGAAGCGATCCCGGGTCTTGGCTCACTTGAGAGGGCTGGGAGCGGATGTAGCTATGCTCCAGGAGACGGACCTCAGGGTTACGGATCAGATGAGGCCAAGAAAGAATTGGGTGGGACAGGTGTTTCACTCGGGGCTTGATGCGAAGAACGTGGGGTGGCAATTTTGGTGGGTAAGAGCATGTCGTTCGTCGCTTCCAAAGTGGTGGCGGATAGTGCAGGTAGATATGTGATGGTGAGTGGGAGACTTCAGGGGGAGCGGGTGGTCTTGGTTAATGTTTATGCCCCCAACTGGGATGATGCGGGCTTCATGCGGCATATGCTGGGCCTGATCCCAGACCTGGAGACAGGGAGATTGATTCTGGGTGGGGACTTTAACACGGTGCTGGATCCGGCTCTGGACCGCTCGAAGTCTAGGACGGGCAGGAGGCCGGCAGCGGCCTCGGTGCTCAGGGGGTTCATGGATCAGATGGGAGGGGTGGACCCTTGGAGGTTTTTGAAGCGTACTCCCGGATTGACTTTTTCGTGCTTAGCAGGGCGCTGGTCCCGAGAGTGGTGGGGGCGGAGTATTCGGCGATAGCCATTTCTGATCATGCTCCACATTTGGTGGACCTGGAGCTGGTGGAGGGGAAGGATCAACGCCCGCTGTGGAGGTTGGATGTGGGGCTTTTGGCAGAGGAGGAAGTGTGCGGTCGGATCCGTAGGGGTATCGAGGGGTATCTGGAAACCAATGACAACGGGGAGGTGCAGGTTGGGATGGTTTGGGAAGCGCTAAAAGCAGGAGTTAGAGGGGAGCTGATCTCTATTCGGGCACACAGGGAGAGGGGGGAGAGGGTCGAGAGGGAGGGGCTGGTGGAGGAGATGGTCAGGGTGGATAGCAGATATGCAGCCCGGAGGAGGGGTTTCTGAGGGAGTGGCGCAGTCTCCAAGCGGAGTTTGACATTTTAACCACCCGTAAGGCGGAGGTGCAATGGAGGAGGGCACAGGGGACGGTGTATGAGTACGGGGAGAAGGCAAGGCGGATGTTGGTTCACCAGCTCCGGAAGCGGGAGGCAGCTAGAGAAATTGGGGGAGCCACGGATGCGGGTGGGAACTTAGTGCGGGGTGGAAAGGACATCAATGGGGTGTTCAGATCCTTTTATGAGGGGCTATATCGGGCGGTACCCCCCCCCCCCGGGGAGCAGGCGGGATGGACCACTTTTTGGATAAGCTGGAGTTCCCAAGATTAGGGGACGAGCGGGTGGAGGGTTTGGGGGCCCCAATTGAGTTGGAGGAGGCGCTGGGAAGCATGCAGACAGGGAAAGCGCCGGGGCTTGACGGGTTCCCGGTGGAATTTTATAGAAAATTTTCAGATTTGCTGGGCCCGCTGCTGGTGAGGACCCTGAATGAGGCCCGGGGGGGGGGGGGGGGGGTGCTTTGCCCCCGACGATGTCCAGGGCAATTATCTCTTTGCTCCTGAAGCGGAACAAGGACCCCCTTCAGTGTGGGTCTTATAGGCCGATCTCGCTCCTTAACGTAGATGTCAGGTTGTTGGCAAAGGTGCTGTCCAGGAGGGTGGAGGATGTGGTCCCGACGGTGATTCATGAGGACCAAACGGGGTTTGTAAAGGGGAGACAATTGAATGCCAACGTGCGGAGGCTCCTGAATGTTATGATGATGGCGCCGGTGGTTGGGGAGTCAGAAATAGTGGCGTCCATGGATGCGGAGAAAGCTTTTGATAGGGTGGAGTAGAGTTAGCTGTGGGAGGTGTTGTGGAGGTTTGGGTTTGGTGAGGGGTTCATTAGCTGGGTGAGGTTGCTGTACAGCTCCCCAGGGGCGAGTGTGGTGACGAATGGGAGGAGGTCAGAGGACTTTCGGCTTTCCAGAGGGATGAGGCAGGTGTGCCCCTTGTCTCCCCAGCTCTTCGCGTTAGCAATTGAGCCCCTGGCCATGGCGCTGAGGGTTGGAGGGGGATTGAGCAAGGGGGGGTGGAGGGGGTGGGGGGTGGGGAGGAGCACCAGTTGTCGCTGTATGCAGATGATCTGCTGCTGTATGTTGCGGACCCGGCTGAGGGGATGCCAGAGGTGCTGAGGATACTTGGAGTTTTAGGGACTTTTCGGGATATAAGCTAAATGTGGGGAAAAGTGAGCTGTTTGTCCTGCACCCGGGGGGTCAGGAGAGGGAGATAGGGTAACTCCCATTGAGGAGGGCTGAGGGGAGCTTTAGGTATCTTGGGGTCCACGTGGCTAGGACCTGGGGGGCTATGCATAGGCTTAACATTTCGAGGTTGGTGGGGCAGATGGAGGAGTTGTTCAGGAGGTGGGATGCGCTGCCGCTCTCGTTGGTGGGCAGGGTCCAGTCGGTTAAAATGACGATGCTCCCGACTTCCGGTTGCGGCTATGCGGAGCTAAGCCGCACGTTCGGCAGCTCCCGCTTTAAAAGGACTTGTGGGCTCTTTTAAGGGCCCCAATCGGCGCTGATTCGTCGATTCCCGGTGGATAAAGGGGTCTGGAGCAAAAAATGACGATGCTCCCGAGGTTTTTGTTTCTTTTCCAGTGCCTCCCCATGTTGATCCCGAAGGCTTTTTTTTAGAAGGGTGAATAAGTCGATTCTGGGGTTTGTGTGGGTGCGGAAGGCCCCGAGAGTAAGGAGGGTATTTTTGGAGTGAAGAAGGGAGGTAGGGGACCTGCCGCTTCCCAACCTGTGTGGATATTATTGGGCGGCGAACGTGGCGATGATTCGCAGGTGGGTGCCGGAAGGGGAGGGTGATGCATGGAAGAGGCTGGAGGTGGCATCCTGTGCGGGTACGAGTCTGGAGGCCTTGGTGACGGCTCCACTTCCACTCCCTCCGGCAAAGTACTCCACGAGTCCGGTGGTGGTTGCGTCCCTCAAAATCTGGGGACAGTGGAGGCGGCATAGGGGGGAAGTGAAGGCCTCAGTTTGGGCCCCGATACGGGGCAATCACCGTTTTGCACCAGGGAGAACGGGTGGGGGATTTGGGAGTTGGCACAGGGCAGGCATCAGACAGTTTGGGGACCTCTTCTTGGATGGGAAGTTTGTGACTCTGGAGGAGCTGGTGGGGAAGTGGAACCTCCCCCCTGGGAACGCTTTTAGGTATATGCAGGTCAGGGACTTTGTTAAGAGGCAGGTGGAGGAGTTTCCGCGGCTGCCGCCAAGGGGGGTGCAGGACAGGGTGCTTTCGGGGACATGGGTCGGGGAAGGGAAGATCTCGGCTATCTACCAACTGATGCAGGAGGAGGAGGCCTCAGTAGATGAGCTCAAAGCGAAATGGGAGGAAGAGCTAGGGGAAGAGATTGAGGATGGGACGTGGTCGGACGCCCTGGAGAGGGTGAATTCTTCCTCCTCTTGCGCACGGCTCAGCCTAATTCAGCTGAAGGTGCTGCAAAGGGCTCACATGACGGGAGCAAGGATGAGCCGGTTTTTCAGAGGGGAAGACAGGTGTGGGAGGTGTTCGGGTGGCCCTGCAAACCACACCCATATGTTTGGGCATGTCCGGCTCTGGAGGGATTTTGGAAGGGGGTGGCGGGGATTTTGTCGGAAGTGGTTGGGTCTAGGTTCAGGCCGGGCTGGGGGCTCGCGATCTTTGGGGTAGCTTCGGAGCCGGGAGTGCAGGAGGAGAGAGAGGCCGGCATTCTGGCCTTTGCGTCTCTAGTAGCCCGGCGCAGGATTCTGTTACAGTGGAGGGATACGCGGCCCCCGAGTTCGGAGACCTGGGTCAACGACATGGCTGGGTTCATCAAGTTGGAGAGGATGAAATTTGCCCTGAGGGGGTCGGTACAGGGGTTCTTTCGGCAGTGGCAGCCCTTTCTCGATTTCCTGGCGAAGGGGTAGAGAGTGGTTGGTCTCTGCAGCAACCCGGGGGTGGGGGGCATTGGTGATGGTTGGGGGGTGTGTTTTTGCGACGGTGGGTTTGTTATGTTATTTTCTTCTTTCTTGTATTGCTATTTGTTATTATTTATTTTTGGGGGGGGGGGAAGAGTTCTTTTCTTGTTTTGTTTTGGCGTGGAAGCACGCCTTGTTTGTTTTAAATTACGGGGAGAAAATTTGTTATTTTATTAAGAAACTTGAATAAAAATTATTTAAAAAAAATAAAAAATGGATGGGCAATACAAAGAGATGTTGGGTGCAATCTACTGGCCGCATTGCGCTCAAGCGAGAGTGCAACATGGCCGGTAGATCCCAGGAGAGGCCTCCCACGATCTTCCCGACAGCCTTTACGCCTCGCAGGATATACCCCAAGTCCTGTGAGGCATCAGAATCCTGTCCAAATGGGACGTGACCAAACAGCACGCACCTAAGTAGGGTTTAAACCTACATAGGCGAGCTGCCCTAGGATTTACAAGCCTCCCCAGCGAGGCTGCAGCTGGGTGCCGTTCTGTACTGGTTCACACAAACGTGGAGCAGGTGCAACAGCACGCGGGAGGCTCCCGGTCCTATGGAGGTCCCTGGGATCATGCAGGGTGACCCCCTGGCCCTCCCCTTGGAACGTGGGCAGCTTGGTACTGCCCAGCTGGCACCTTGGTAGCGCCACTGGCAGGGTGGTATTGCCAAGCTGGGGGTATGAAGTGGGGGGGGTAGGGTGCAGGGCAGTTAAGTAGGGGCCCCTGTGAGGTTGTGGGGGTGATGGGCCCCTGTGAGGTTGTGGGGGTGATGGATGGGGGTCCTGGAAGGGGGGGAGCTATAAGAGGGAATGGGGGCCCTGAAGAGGGGGGTCCCCAGGGACCCCATAGTAGGGTTTCCTCACTTGGGGTGTGGGGTGGGGGTGTGAGGTAGTGCCCATATGTGTAGGGGGTGTGAGGGACCCACTAGCTCACTTAGAGATGGGGGACACCATTTAAAAATTCAAAATCTGTGGAGTTCAGCTCCGCAGTGCTGAAAAAAATCCTAAATGTGGGCTGAACTGGTGAGAAACTCCCCAGGGCCCACAAAAGCGACTAAGTGTTGTTTGATAGTGGTGGGGAACTTGCTGGCAAAGCCAACGGGAAACTCCCTGTGAAACCCTCCACAAATGAACTTGGAAATATTTCCATTAAATTCCGCCCGTTAATTATCCAGGCTTCTGACCTCGACTTTCAGGACCTTTTAAAAGCTGGCCGTCATCCGTTATATCAGTGTCTGTTACTGATGGCATTCTAATGTGATATGGGTATCATTAGTTGTATCAGTGGATTGCAAATTGATCTCAATTTATATGGAACTATTTTTGTTGATTACACTTAAATGTCTTCTAAAATTGCATCTATGCGAGCATTCATAAGACGGCTATGTTTTAAACTGTCTCTTTTAATCTAAGATTAAACAGAATGCCTTGAAATGGCGAGGGGGTGTGAAGTCATACTGAGCTTGGCTTGGCAACAGGCCCATGTGATCTGGTTGTCATGGGGCCAAGATCAAGCCTGATTGAAAGTCAGGTGTGAGCTTTAAACATCAACAAAAATTAGAAGGCAGCTGTTCTTGCTGCCTGTAGACCTACAAACTCTCAAAAGCAGTCAGACTGCTGCAATGCCAGGGAGAAGAACAGGACTGCTTTTGGGTTAAATTACCAAGCAGACTGCTGGTGGGGATGACACCTCAGTTCAAAGGGACAAAGCTTGTTGTGGAGAGTTGAAGACTAAAGAATCAGCAGTGGGTTGCCTGCTATTGGAAGCTCATTCAAATGTGCTCAAAAGATTGAGTGAAGGGTACTTTGTTTCAAAGGAAACTGGAAGATTCACTCTATGGTGAGTGGTAGGGAAGAGAGCCTGTTGAATCGCTGAGATATATTTCAGATTTTAAATGTGGCATGGGGATTTTGGTGTGTTAAGAAGTTACTGGGGAATAAATTAGAACACCAAGATTTGTTAGGATCATCAATATGGGACATTTTCCCGTTTATGAGAACATGGATTGAAACTTGATATGTGATCCTGAGGCGCCATGTCATTATAAAGCTAAAACGCTTGCTGCACTAAATACATGATGCAGATAGTCATCAAAAAGGAATTCTAACAATTTAGCACATGGTATAATCTTTACATAATTCAATATTTAAAGATGTATCATCTCAAAAAATAAATTACAGATTTTTAGCAGGTGATCTGAAATTGAGAATGTTTGTTGCTTGACACAATTTCAGTGACCTATAATCTGTGTGCGAAACTGCAAGAGGCAAACCAGGGTTCCTTTTTCTTTCCAATTTCCTATCTTCACTACTTATCCTTGGAAAACCAAAATACTGCTGATGCTCAACATTGGAAATATAAACAGAAAATGCTGGAAATTCTCAGCAGGTCTGGCAGCATCTGTGGAGAGTGGAACTGAGTGAACATTTCAGTCTGAGATATTTCATCAGAATTCTGAAGACAGATTGACCTGAAACACTAACTCGCTTTCTCAATCCACAAATGCTGTCTTTCCTATCCTTGCTTGGTGCACAAATTTACAGAGGAAATGTATAGAAAGCAACAGAAATGAGAAGTGTATGAATTGTAAAATAGACATGAGTGAACAAAGAACAAAGAGCAATATAGCACAAGAACAGGCCCTTCGGCCTTCCAAGCCTGCGCCGATCACGTGTCTTATCTAGACCAAACGCCTGTACCCTATATCCCGCCTGTTCATGTGTCTATCCAGATAAGTCTTAAAGGTCATTAACGTATCTGCCTCAACCATCTCACTTGGCAGTGCATTCCAGGCCACCACCACCCTCTTGTGTAAAAACCTTCCCCCGCACTTCTCCCTTGAACCTGTCACCTCTCACCTTGAACTTGTGCCCCCTTATAATTTTGGCCCTGGGAAAAAGCCTCCAACTGTTCACCCTATCTATACCCATCATAATTTTATAAAATTCTATCAGGTCGCACCTCAGCCTCTGGAATTCCAGGGTGAGCAATCCCAGTTTATTCAACTCACCTCATAGCTAATCCCTCCATACTAGGGAACATCCTGGTACACCTTTTCTGTGCTCTCTCCAAAGCCTCCAGGTCCTTCTGGTAGTGTGGTGACCAGAATTAGACACAGTATTCTAAATGTGGCCTAACCAACGTTCTGGATAACTAACATAATCTGCAAGTTTTTATACCCGATACTCCATCCTCTGAAGGCAATCATGCCACTTGCTTTCTTTACCACCATTTCCACCTGTGCTACCATTTCTAAGGAATCGTGAACTTGCAGGCCCAGATCTGTGTGCCTGTGCTCCTGATGGTTCTGCCATTTATTTAATAGCTCCCATCTGAATTGGATCTACCAAAATGCATCACCTCGCATTTGTCTGGGTTAAATTCCATCTGGCATTTCTCTGCCCAATTTTGCAGCCTATGTCCTGCAATATTCTCTGACAATCTTCATCACTATCCACAAGTCCTGCAATCTTAGTATTATCCGCAAACTTAGCTAATCAGACCAGCTATATTTTCTTCCAAGTCATTTATATATATTACAAACAGTAGAGGTCCCAGTACTGATCCCTGCTGAACACCACTACTTACCGACCTCCATTCGTAAAAACACCCTTCCACTGCTATCCTCTGTCTTCCATGGCCAAGCCAGTTCTGAATCCATCTAGTTAGTTCACCCCTGAGCCCATGCGATTTAATCTTTTGTACCAACCTGCCATAAGGGACATTGTCAAATGCTTTACTAAAGTCCATGTAGACAACATCCACAGCCCTTCCCTCATAGAACATAGAACATTACAGCGCAGTACAGGCCCTTCGGCCCACGATGTTGCACCGTCCTGTGAAACCCTTCTAAAGTCCCTCTACACTATTCCCTTATCGTCCATATGCCTATCCAATGACCATTCGAATGCGTTCAGTGTTGGCGAGTTCACTACTGTTGCAGGCAGGGCATTCCACACCCTTACTACTCTCTGGGTAAAGAACCTACCTCTGACATCTGTCCTATATCTATCTCCCCTCAATTTAAAGCTATGTCCCCTCGTGCTGGACATCACCATCCGAGGAAAAAGGCTCTCGATGTCCACCCTATCTAATCCTCTGATCATCTTGTATGCCTCAATTAAGTCCCCTCTTAACCTTCTTCTCTCTAACGAAAACAGCCTCAAGTCCTTCAGCCTTTCCTCATATGATCTTCCCTCCATACCAGGCAACATTCTTGTAAATCTCCTCTGTACCCTTTCCAATGCTTCCACATCCTTCCTATAATGTGGCGACCAGAACTGCACACAATACTCCAAATGCGGCCGCACCAGAGTTTTGTACAACTGCAACATGACCTCATGGCTCCGAAACTCAATTCCTCTACCAATAAAAGCTAACACACCGTATGCCTTCTTAACAACCCTCTCAACCTGGGTGGCAACTTTCAGGGATCCATGGACATGGACACCAAGATCTCTCTGCTAGTCCACACTACCAAGAATCTTACCATTAGCCCAGTACTCTGCCTTTCTGTTATTCCTTCCAAAATGAATCACCTCACACTTTTCTGCATTAAACTCCATTTGCCACCTGTCAGCCCAGCTCTGCAGCTTATCTATGTCCCTCTGTAACTTGTAACATCCTTCTGCACTGTCCATAACTCCACCGACTTTAGTGTCATCTGCAAATTTACTCACCCATCCTTCTATGCCCTCCCCCAGATCATTTATAAAAATGACAAACAGCAACGGCCCCAAAACAGATCCTTGTGGCACACCACTAGTAACTGGACACCAGTCAGAGCATTTCCCATCAACCACCACTCTTTGTCTTCTATCAGCTAGCCAATTTCTGATCCAAACTGCTAAATCACCCTGAATCCCATGCCTCTGTATTTTCTGCAATAGCCTACCGTGGGGAACCTTATCAAACGCTTTACTGAAATCCATTTCCACCACATCAACTACTTTACCCTCATCCACCTGTTTGGTTACCTTCTCGAAGAACTCAATGAGGTTTGTGAGGCACGACCTACCCTTCACAAAACCGTGTTGACTATCTCTAATCAAATTATTCCTTTCCAGATGATTATACATCCTATGTCTTATAAACCTTTCCAAGACTTTTCCCACAACAGAAGTAAGGCTCACTGGTCTATAGTTACCGGGGTTATCTCTACTTCCCTTCTTGTACAAGGGGACAACATTTGCTATCCTCCAGTCCTCTGGCACTATTCCTGTAGACAAAGATGACTTAAAGATCAAAGCCAAAGGCTCAGCAATCTCCTCCCTAGCTTCCCAGAGAATCCTAGGATAAATCCCATCCGGCCCAGGGGACTTATCTATTTTCACACTTTCCAGAATCTCTAACACCTCCTCCTTATGAACCTCAAGCCCTTCTAGTCTAGTAGCCTGTATCTCAGTATTCTCCTTGACAACTTTGTCTTTTTCCTGTGTGAATACTGACGAAAAATACTCATTTAGCACCTCTCCTATCTCCTCGGACTCTATGCACAACTTTCCACTACTGTCCTTGACTGGCCCTACTCTTACCTTAGTAATTCTTTTATTCCTGACATACCTATAGAAAGCTTTAGGGTTATCCTTCATCCTACCTGCCAAAGACTTCTCATGTCCTCGCTTGGCTCTTCCTTTAGAGCCTTCCTAGCTAACTTGTAACTCTCAAGCGACCCAACTGAACCATCACGTCTCACCTTCACATAAGCCTCCTTCTTCCTCTTGACAAGTGATTCCACTGCTTTAGTAACCCATGGTTCCCTCACTCGACCACTTCCTCCCTGCCTAACAGGTACATACTTATCAAGGACACGCAGTAGCTGTTCCTTGAACATGCTCCACATTTCCATTGTGTCCATCCCCTGCAGTTTTCCTCTCCAGGCGATGCATCCTAAGTCTTGCCTCATCGCATCATAATTGCCTTTCCCCCAGCAATAACTCTTGCCCTGCGGTTTATACCTATCCCGTTCCATCGCTAAAGTAAACGTAATCGAATTGTGGTCACTATCACCAAAATGCTCACCTACCTCCAAATCTAACACCTGTCCTGGTTCATTACCCAGTACCAAATCCAATACGTCCTCGCCTCTTGTTGGCCTATCTACATACTGCATCAGGAAACCCTCCTGCACACATTGGACAAAAACAGATCCATCTAAAGTACTCGAACTATAGTGTTTCCAGTCAATATTTGGAAAGTTAAAGTCCCCCATAACAACTACCCTGTTATTTTCGCTCCTATCCAGAATCATCTTTGCAATCCTTTCCTCTACATCTCTGGAACTTTTCGGAGGCCTATAGAAAAGCCCTAACAGGGTGACCTTTCCTTTCCTGTTTCTTAACTCAGCCCATACTACCTCAGTATTCGAGTCCTCATCAAATGTCCTCTCAGCCACCGTAATACTGTCCTTGACTAACAATGCCACCCCTCCCCCTCTCTTACCACCTTCCCTGAACTTACTGAAATATCTAAACCCCGGCACCTGCAACAACCATTCCTCGCCCTGCTCTATCCATGTCTCCGAAATGGCCACAACATCGTCAATCATTTTTGTCACCTCCTCAAAAAATTAAATTAAATTAGTGAGACATGACCTCCCTTGTACAAAACCTTGCTGTCTGTCGCTAATAAGACCATTCACTTCCAAATCTCCGAGAATCTTTTCCAACAATTTCACTATCATTGACGTCAAGTTCACTGGCCTATAATTACCCGAGTTATCCTTGCTACCCCTTTAAATAACAGGACAACATTGGCTATCCTCCAATCCTCTCGGACCTCACCTGTGGCCAACGAGAAAACAAAGATTTCTACCAGAGATCCAGCAATTTCATCTCGTCTCCCTCAGTAATCTGGGATAGATGCCTATGGGATTTGTCTACCTTAATGCTTTTTAACACATCTAACACTTCCTCCCTCATAATAACGACCTGTTCGAAAGGGTTTACACATCCCTCTGAGACACCACCAATCAACATCACCTTGTGAATACTGATGCAAAATACTCATTTAGGATCTCACCTACTTCCTTTGGTTCTGCACATAATTTCCCTCCTTTGTCCTTGAGTGGACCAACTCTTTCTCTAGCTACCCACTTGTTCCTAATACACGTATAAAATGCCTTGGGATTCTCCTTAATCCTGTCTGCCAAAGTCATTTTGTGACCCCTTTTTGCCCTAATAACTCCCTGCTTGAGCTCTTTTCTGCTTTCCTTGTATTCTTCAAGTGCTTCATCTGTTTTTAGTTGCCTAAACCTCACGTGTGCATCCTTTTTCTTTTTGACTAGACTCACAATTTCCCTGGTCATCCACAGTTCCTGAATCCTGCCTTTTCTTTTCACTGGCACATGTCTGTCCTGCACTCCCATCAACTGCTCCTTAAAAGACTCCCACATGCCAAATGTGGATTTATCTTCAAACAGCCTCTCCCAAACAACAGCCTCCAAATCCTGCCTAATCTGGTTGTAGTTAGCCTTCCCCCAATTTAGCACCTAAACCCTGATGGCTGAGAAGCCATCCACAAAGTGGCTTATATTCAGGTACTCAAACTGAGAGTGACATTCTTAGCAAAAAACAAGAATCAAATTGCATAAATTTAAAAAAAAAATCATTGTATGTGTGTTGCTAGGCCATCATTTATTGCCCATCTCTAATTGCCCCTGAGCAGGGGACAATTAAGAGTTAACAACATTGCTGTGGATCTGAAGTCACATGTAGGCTGGACCAGATAAGGATGGCAGATTTCCTTCTCTAAAGGACATGAGTGAACCAGAAGTTTTTCTTTTAAGACAATCGGCAATAGTTTCATGGTTAGATTTTTATTGGACTCAAATTTCACCATCTGCCAAGGGAGGATTCAAACCCAGGCTCCCAGGGCATTACCCTGGATGTCTGGATTACTGGTCCAGTGATAATACTACAATGCCATCGCCTTCCCAACATTTTAAACAGGTTTGATTTTGATGATGTGTGCTGTGTAATACAATGGTGGCATAAATCAGACATAACTGATATGTAAAACTATTGACTGATGTTTATATGCAAAGTATTATCTCATTAAAGAGATAATAAGAAATACTTGAATTTATGTAGTACTTTTCATGTCCTCAGTACATCTCAAAGTGCATTACAGCCAAACCATTACTTTTGAAGTACGGTCACTTTTGTTTATAGGCAAATATTGCAGCCAATTTACGCACACGGGTGGAAAATAACCAGTTAATCCATTTTTGCTTATGTTGGTTGAGGGATAAACATTGGCCAAGAACTGGGGCTTTGTTTTTTCAAATAATACCTCAGGATCTTTTGTGTCCACCAGAACAGGCATATGTATATCCGTTTAGTGTCTCAACTGTAAGGCGACACCTTTTGACAATGCATTACTCTCTTACTGAAGTGACTAGATTATGTGATTAAATTGGAGTGGCGCTTGAACCCATGATCTTCTGACTTAGAGACAAGAGTGGTACCAGTGAGCCCATCTGACAATCGAATGATGGGATGAGACCATGGATAAACAAGACCATGATATTGAATTCAATTCTCTGAGGTCAGTAATGAAAGGACTGATGGCTGAGAAATAATTAGTCTGAGACAGGTTTCAGCAGCAGGGTTTTGACTGTGTTGGAGTTTATATAGTGTTAATCTCAGAAGGCTAGTGAGGAAGTTGCTGGAGAGGACAAGTGTGGAGCTTGTTCTGTAACACAGAAATCATTCCAGTCTTACTCGGGAGAGAAACGAACAGACAGAGCTAGGTAATACTGGGGAAATGGTAGTAAACAGTTTTGGTGATGTATTGGATATTGGATTCGGATTTGATGATCTGGGGAGATGGTAATGTCACTGGAACATATACAATCCAAAGGCCCAGGCTGGGTTCAAATCTCACCATGGTAGCAATAAATCTGTATTTAAAAGCTAGTCCCAGTTATAGTTCTTTTATTACATTCCTGTATCATCTTTTATTACACTTTTTTGTGTGTTTTGATATACTACGGAGTGTGATATGTGTTATTCAAACCTTGGTTACTGATGAGGTCTTCTGAATCTCGATGAAGAAGACTCAAACTCGTCCAGTAGTAACAAAAGGTTTATTGAGTAACTATAACAATAATTGCGTGAGTTCTTTACTTTAACATTGATACTAGTGATAAGGTTAACAATATCTAACTACAGTAACTATGCGTAACTACACTAACCATCTGAGCTAATCTGATTCTCCTGTCCTGGTCACAGTACACCCAAAGGAGTGAGAGAGAGGCACAATGCTGTTGCTTTTATACCCCTGTTGGTCCAGCCCTCTAGTGATCATCTGGTGCTACTGATTGCACATTAACCCCTTATGTACATGCACATAGAGATCACTACATCCCCCTTTTCTTTCTTGTGTTACATCTTTTCTGTATGTTGTAAAGAAAATTGAATAAACATAAAATCAATGAGTTAATCAGTCAAATGTTAATACATTTAGTCTCTTCATTTTTTTTCTGTTTGCGTGCGGTTCAGTCCCAACAAGTCATCATGAGGTGTTCAAATGGTTGAATCACTTTGTTGTCTGATTTTGACTTTTTTTTTTTCTATGCTTGTGGTAGTTGTGTTACATATTGTTGTCTGACCTGGACTTTTTCCTGGACTTGCAGTATTGATTCTGTTGGTCATCTGCCTTGAAAGCTGGTTTGCTTGTTCGTTGTGGAACAGATATGAATTCGCAAGATTCGTTGTCATGCCATGTTATATTTGTACTCTTGGCATTGTTTTGAACTGTGCTGTTACATTGTCTTTCATGTGCAGAATTGTGCCATTTTGTATCGGTCGTTGTTTCATTGTTGTTGTTTTTGTTGTTTCTGTCTTTTTTGTTGTGCTTGTTGTTTCTGTTGTTGTCTTTGTCGTGCTTCTTGTTGTTTTTGTTGTGGTACTTGTGCTCACTGACTGCTCCTTGTGTATAATTTGAGTCATTCTCAAAGTTATTGGTATCAGTGTCCTTTGTGGTATCTTATAGGATAGATGCGGGCAGGTTGTTTCCACTGGCGGGTGAAAGCAGAACTAGGGGACATAGCCTCAAAATAAGGGGAAGTAGATTTAGGACTGAGTTTAGGAGGAACTTCTTCACCCAAAGGGTTGTGAATCTATGGAATTCCTTGCCCAGTGAAGCAGTTGAGGCTCCTTCATTACATGTTTTTAAGGTAAAGATAGATAGTTTTTTGAAGAATAAAGGGATTAAGGGTTATGGTGTTCGGGCCGGAAAGTGGAGCTGAGTCCACAAAAGATCAGCCATGATCTCATTGAATGGCGGAGCAGGCTCGAGGGACCAGATGGCCTACTCCTGCTCCTAGTTCTTATGTTCTTATGGTTAATTGAGCGTTTCGCCTCACAGTTTGTGAGAATGATCTGATGTTGCATTGATCCTGGTGACATCATTTGAGGTTGATTTGATTCCTCTTTGCTTCCTTGGTGCTCCTCTTCTGGAGTCATTTCTGGTTGATTTGCTTCATCTGTGATCTCCTGGTGCTCCTCTTCTAGAGTCATAATCTTCAAGATTTCATTTTCTTGTGGGTAGTTTAGAGTAGATGAGGTTTTAATTGATGTGGTCTCACTGGACTCGAGTAGTTTTACTTTGATAATTGAATGGTTCTGTACAGACAGGCTGAGATCTGTCAGTGTCGCTGTGATCTTGCAGATCTTATATGTCGATTGTGATCACATTGTCACTATTCTCACATACAGTGTGTAGACAATCATTGTCTTCTTGTTGATTAAATGAGCTGGGTAGACTTTCATGGTCTTCTGGTGACTCAAATAAGACCTTCATAGTCCTCTTTCATGCATGGTTGTCGCTCTGGAGTCTTTAATTGCTTCCATTCTGGAGTCTGTCATTGATCTCTTGGAAGAGGCATCCATCGCTCTCTGTGTGGAGTCTTTCCTCGCTCTCTGTGTGGAGCTGTGCAGTGTTCTCTCTGTGCAGTCTCAACGGAGACTCTGTGCTCTCTCAATGGAGTCGGTCAGTACTCTCTGCGTGGCGTCGATTCCTTCTTGGCTCATTGACAGGTTGCTATCATGCAATGCATCAATGATCTGCCATTGCTTCATGGTATTGGATTCATCTATCATTAGTAGAGTCATGTGAGCTTTTCAACCATGCTGCTGATGCTATGATCATCATATCCGAATAACTCAGCCATGTCTGAGTAATATTCTTCAATATACAAATCATCTTTTTTTGTTTCGGATTTGTTATTGTGCTTTTCACTTTGGGTGGTGCAAACTGCTTGTTCCAGGGTGCTGCAAAAATTAACTTGAGGTCTGTAATAAAATTAGTGAGTGGCTCTCCGTTTCTCTAGCACCTATAATGAAAGTTAAATCTTTCCAGCATCTCACCAGACTGACTTTTACAGTGTTCTTCAAATGTTGCAATAATCACTTTAAATTTAGTTTTGTCCTCATCTTCCAAGAAATTAAAGGACTTATAGATCTCTATAGCTTTATGTCCTGCTATTGCGAGTAGCAGTGCTATTTTTCTTTTTTCAGAGGCCATGTTTAAATCATTAGCTGCCATATATACTTGGAACTTTTGAAAAACATTTTCCAGTTATTACTTAAGTTACCATTAGTTTTCAGCTGCCATGTATCTTGAACGTGGTCCATAGAATTGTTTAGTCGTCGAGGATCCAAATGCTGCAAAGTCTTCCACAGTCGAATAGGTGGTACTTTGTTTTCTTTCTTCTGGTCTAACCTATTCTAACTAGTTCTTTTAAAGCCAACAGACCTGGTGCCATCTTTTATTACATTCCTGCATCATCTTTTGTTACACTTCTTTGTGTGTTTTGATATACTACGGAGTGTAATATGTGTTATTCAAACCTTGGTTACTGATGAGGTCTTCTGAATCTTGATGAAGAAGACTCAAACTCGTCCAGTAGTAACAAAAGGTTTATTGAGTAACTATAACAATAATTGCGTGAGTTCTTTACTTTAACATTGATACAAGTGATAAGGTTAACAAGACCTAACTACAGTAACTATGCGTAACTACATTAACCATCTTAGCTAATCTGATACTCATGTCCTGGTCACAGTACATCCGAAAAAGCGAGAGAGAGGCACAATGCGGTTGCTTTTATACCCCTGTTGGTCCGGCCCTCTAGTGATTATCCGGTGCTACTGATTACACATGAACCCCTTATGTACATGCACATCGAGATCACTACAACAGTGATTATGAAACCATTGTTGATTTGTTAAGAACCCAAATGTCCTTTAAGGGTAGGAAATCAGCTGTTCTTTCTTGATGCGGCCTACATGTGACTCAGAACCCACAGCAATGTCATTAACTCTGAAATGGTCCAGAAAGCGCTCAGTTATATCAAACCGTTATGAAGCCTAACTAGAATGAAACTGGACGGACCACTCAGCAGTGACGTAGGCACCAGAAACAACAACGGCACACTCAGCCATGCAAAGTCCTCCTTACTAATGTCTGTAGATTGGTGTCAAAATTGGGAGCTGTCTCACAGACTAGTCAAGCAACAGCCTGACAGTCATACTCATGGAATCATACCTTACAGACACTGTCCTAGACACCACCATCACCTGTGTGGGCATCGCTGGCTGGGCATCGATAGGGATGACAGATTTCCATCATTAAAGGACATTCATTTACGACATGCAACAAAGATGGTCATTGTTAGAATGACCAGATTTTAATTTCATTCAAATTTCTGCAGGGATGGGATTTGAACCCAGGTCCCCAGAGCATTGCCCTGGGTCTCAGGAATACTTTTGTCCATGTTTGGATCAAGGTTGGAATGAGATCAGGAGCTGAGTGGCCCCGGCGGAACCCAAACTACGTACAATAGAACAGGTTATTTCTCAGTAAGTACTGCTTAATAGCACTGTCACTGATACCTTTAATCACTTCCGGTGCCGGCCACGGAGGAGTAGGTCACACACTTGATAGCTCCCGCCTGCAACGGACTTTTGGACCTCTTTCCCCTGTTTTTCCCCCGGATTTTATGGGATAAATCGGTGAAGAGTGAGACAGTAAGGAGAAACTCCCCTCCGGCGTATGAAGAATTGGACCAGAAGTGGCCGTGTGAGAAGATAAAGTGCCATAAGGAAGATGCGAGCAGAGCTGGTAATGCGGGAAAGCATGGCGGAGAAGTAGGGCTGCGGGGAGATGGCACAGTGGTCGACGGAGCAGCTGGTGAAGTTTTTCGAAGATTGCTTCGCCAAGCTGAAGGAGGACTGGCTGGACCCGATTAAGGCTTCGATTGATCAAGCTGTGCCGAATCAAGAGACGCATGGGAGAGCAATCCAGGAGTTGGGGAAAAAGGTGTCCGAGCACGAGGAGTAAATAACCGTGCTGGAGACCAAGGTGGCGAAGATGAACGACCGCCAGAAAAGGATGCAGGAGAAGCTGGAGGACCTGGAGAACTGGTCCAGGAGGCAGAATCTAGGAATTGTCGGCCTCCCTGAAGGCAGTGAGGGATTGGATGGGAGGACTTATGTGACGGACATGCTGGAGAAGTTGATGGGGGCTGAGGGGTTCCCATGGCCCCTGGAAGTGGATAGTGCGCACAAAGCCCTCGCGAAGAAGCCCCGAGCGAACGAGCCGCTGAGGGCCATGGTGGTACGCTTTCACCGTTTGAGATTGAGGAAATAATCAAGGGGCAAGGCCCCGGGACCTGACGGCTATCCGGTGGAATTCTATAAGACGTTTTCAAGATATTGAGCCCACTGCTGCTGAGGACATTTAACGAAGCAAAAAAGAAGGCCATGATTAGGAAGTGGGTAGTGGGGGAGGGATCGGCATGTTAGCGGATGGAGGCGGCGTCATGCAAAGACACCAGTTTGGGAGCACTGATAACAGCATCTCTTCCGTTCTCGCTGGCCCGATACTCCACAAGTCCGGTGGTGGTGGCGGCTTTGAGAATCTGGGGGCAATGGAGGAGACATAATGGCGTGGACCCGATTTATAATAATCATAGGTTTGTACCGGGTAGGCTAGATGGTGGGTTCCGGAGTTGGCAAAGGGTAGGAATTAGAAGGATGGGGGATCTATTTATAGATGGGAACTTTCCCAGCTTGAAAGCCTTGGAGGATAAATTTGAATTGCCAGCAGGGAACGGGTTTAGGTATTTGCAGGTGCCAGACTTCCTGAGAAAACAGGTGCTGGTCTTTCCGCTGCTGCCGCCACAGGGGATACACGATAGAGTAGTCTCCAGTACCTGGGTGGGAGAGGGGAAGGTATTGGATATTTACCAGGAGCTTTTGGAGGCGGAGGAAACTCTGGTGGAGGAGCTTAAAGGCAAGTGGGAGGACGGGCTAGGAGGAGAGATAGAGGCAGGTCTATGGGCAGATGCCCTAAGCAAGGTTAATACCTCATTGCCCAGGCTCAGCCTGATACAAGTTAAGGTAGTCCACCGGGCACACATGACAGCGGGTAGGATGAGCAAGTTTTTCGGGGTAGAGGACAGGTGTGCGAGGTGCGCGGGAAGCCCAGCAAATCATGTCCACATGTTTTGGGCATATCTGAAGCTTAGAGGATTTTGTCAGGGTTTTGCTCAGGCAATGTCTAGGGTGCTAAAAACACAGGTGGTGCCAAGTCTGGAGGTAGCGATCTTTGGCGTGTTGGAAGAGCCGGGAGTTCAGGGGGCGAAAGAGGCTGACGTCTTGGCCTTTGCCTCCCTGGTAGCCCGGAGACGGATCTTGTTAATGTGGAGGGACTCGAAACCCCCGAGTGTAGAGACCTGGGTTAGTGACTGAGAAAATAAAGTTCGCCTTAAGAGGGTCAATGGTCGGGTTCACCCGGAGGCGGCAGCCGATTGTCGACTTTCTCGGGGAAAATTAAAATGTCAGCAGATGCAGTATTCCAAGGGGAGGGGGCGGATTGTTGTTGTATGGTTGGGGTGTGTAAAGATTGAGATGGGGGGGATGTCATGTTGATGTCATTGTCTATGTTATTTTTATAAAGATTTTCAAATACCTTAATAAAAATATATTTTTTTAAATGATACCTTTAATTATTTTGCTGATGGGGCAGGAATTGGCTGGGTTTGATTTGTCCTGCTTTTTGTGGATTGGACATAACTGGGCAATTTTCTACATTGCCGGGTAGATTCCAGGGCTGTTTGTAGCTGTACTTGAGAAGTTTGTCTAAGAGCATGGCTAGTTATGGAGGACGTCTATAGTACTATTGCCGGAATCTTGTCAGGGACCATAGCCCTTGCTGTATCTAGTGCCTTTGGCCATTTCTTTATATCATGTGGAGTGAATCAAATTGGCTAAAAATTCACATTGATAAATTCACTCAGTGATATTGAGGACCTCAGGAGCAGTAGAAATGGATTATCTACTCAGCAATTCTGGCTGAAGATGGGTGCAAACGCTTCAGCTTTGTCTTTTGCACTGATGAGATGGGCACCCCCATCATTGAGAAAAGAGATATTTATGATGGCTGCTCCTACAGTTAGTTGTTTTTTGTCCACAAAGCAGCATTTAAAAATTTTTTTTTTTTTTTTAAGAGTAGCCAATTCTTTTTTTCCAATTAAGGAGCAATTTAGAATGGCCAATTCACCCACCCTACACATATTTTTGGGTTGTGGGGATGAGACCCATGCATACATGGGAGAATGTGTAAACTCCACACGGACAGTGACCCGGGGCCAGAATCGAACCTGGGTCCTTGGCGCCGTGAGGCAGCAGTGCTAACCACTGCGTCACTATGCTGCCCTTCAAAGCAGCATTTAACTGAGTGCGACATTAAGGAGCCTGAGCAAAATTGGAGCCAATGGGAATCATAAGGGGAAAAAGTTCGTCACCGGCTGCGGTCATACCTAGCACAAAGGAAAATGGTACCTTGTGTTGCCCTATTACGTTTTTTCTTTTCATGTACTAAATGATCTGTTTGAGCTGCACACAGAAAAATAATTTTCACTGTACCTCGGTGCACATGACAATAAAATCCAAACAAATCCAGGTTGTAGTTGTTGGAGGTCAATCATCTCAGTTCTCAGACATCACTGCAGGAGACCCTGAGTAATATCCTAGGCTCAACCATCTTTAGCTGCTTCATCAATTACCTTCCCTCCATCATAAGATCGGAAGTGGGGATGTTTGCTGATGATTGCGCAATGTTCAGCACAATTCTCAACTCCTCGGACACTGAAGCAGCCTGTGCCCACATGTAGCACATAAGCAGCAAGAAACATTTGTATCATATTAGTATTAGGAAATGACCATTTCCAATACAGAGAATCCAACTATCTGCCCTTGACATTCAATGGCATCACCATCACTGGATGTTCAAAAGTTCAGTAAAATGGGTTGAGAAGTTGGTTTATTGCGAAGAACCAGGAAATATTGTTATCCTCCAGGATGATCCTGGAGATACATTGGGATTTAGCTGTTGAAAGGTAATATGGGATGCGTGAACATAGTCCAGCATGGCCTGGGGAGTCGGGCCAGGCACATACCAGATCCACTCAAGTCTGCAGAACCCAGACTTGAGGTTGTGAAGGTGAGAACCGTCAATTGGAATGGCAAGAGTGGGAAGGACCTGGTGCTGGCAACAACAGAACTAAGAGAGCTGTTGGTTAGGGCAACAGAAGTAAAGGAAGTTGGATTTTTTTCCAGTAACAGATGGTGAGGATTGTGGAATTGGTGATGTGCAGGGAGATATGGATAATGAGGGAGATGAGGAAGTGATTAGAGATGGCATATTGTCAATAATAAAAGTGCAAAAATGAAACAATGTATCCATTTTTCATTAGTTGCTTTTGACCCTAACAATGGCCTTTGGTTAAGTTCTGGTTTTAAAAAGCGAAAAGCAAAATCACTCAACTTTCCTGAACACACAGACAACGCACACACTATTAAAATTTTGCCCTTCACTCTAGTTGTGGCCATATTGTAATGATCCTGTTGCCAGGATACTTAAAGTCAATCCTCTGCAGCAAAACTGAACAATTTTGTAAAGACTTTGAGCACAATACTATTGCTTTATCTAAAAAAAGCTGTAGAAACCTCTCTGTCTTTCCAGCAACCATGCCTATCCACCCCTCCTACTAATTCAACCAGCAAACAGATCAAGCAGCTGAGTTTGTAGAAAGTCTGTTTACTCTGTGCTAAGAACCCTTACGTGACCCTTTACAGATTCAACCAGCGGTGCTTGGAGAGCCGCAGAGAGTATACTTAATCATCAACAACACTGCAGAAATGCTGCAAATTCTAACCTTATTTTATTGTAGCTTATTCCCCGATTTATGGATTTATGATCAATTATAAATGTATATGCACTATTACACACATGTATGTGCACAAACACAAGTAAATAATAAATAACTACATATGTATGACATTGAAGCAAAGGCACACCATTGTTGGAAAACTCCCTAGATACCCCAGAAAGATTACAGCACTGGCTTTCCTAGCTCTAAGCTGCAGACGTGATTATGAATAGGAATTTTCAGACTTCATGCCACTTATGCCAATAGCACTCGTATATCATCTAATGGACCGTGGATAATCAATACTGAAGACTAATACCAAACCCATTTGTCAGTGCACTGATTCACTGAAAATACTTGTTACGCATTCCTTTTACTGTTTTCTAGAACTGGCTATTGAACAAATAATTAAATAAAAAATAAGTAATTTTCACTGTTTGAAAAGTTTACCAAACGTTTTCTTAATATAATATAAACTATGACAAGTATTATTTGTAGTACTTTGCAACTGATAATAGGTTCCTTTTGCATTCAAGTTTTCATTTATTATGTTCTTGGCGAACAGATCAAACTGTGCTAAGTTTACAGAGACTGGTATTAAATTACATACCAATGCAAACCATCAGAAGTATTTATTGTTTGACAATAAGATTTTGCGTTTCAAATTATTCTGGAAACACTGATTCAAAATTGTAGTCGACAAATAACCTTGTGTAGCTTTTATGTTAAACCTTGGAGCTGGTGTTATGTTGATATTTAAAAGATGTTGGTGCCAAAAGATCAGCAAAAAACTGCTAGCAGAGGCTGGTAGTGGCACAAAATTCTGCAAAACATTTATTTTTATCTTGTGCTGATAGCAGTTGCACTATTGCTGTGGTCAAGTTTACAACCCTTATTAAAATAAACGATACAATTGGCAGACTGGCCATGAGCACAAGCAATTATTTTGACCTTAAGAGGAAGTTAGAATTCAAACTAAATAAAAACGGCAGTGAAATTAAATTAGATAAAATACTTGAAACGTGAAAAGAATATTTGCAAGAGGGGGTAATACTAATTTGCTATTCAATTTTTATAGTACAAAAAAAATCCCACAGGATTTTGAATTCATGGCTGGGTACTTAGTAAATTTAGAGGACATGGAATTAACAAATGTCATGGGCCAGGAAGAATGTACTGGAATTTCCGCTGAACTCTAGCTTCTTGAGCATCCATGATTATAATTGTTCCACCATTGGAGGTTAGGCCTTTAGTTGCCTCGGCCCTAAATTTCTGGAATTCTATCCCTGAACCTCTTTCACTCTCTAGATTTCTCTGAGGCACTCTTTAAGATCTCCTGACCAAACGTCTAGTAACACTTAATGTGGCTTGGTATAATAATTTTGTTTTAACAGACCTCTGAAGTGTCTCTATTACGTTGAAGGCATAATTTAAATATAAGTTGTTGTTGAATTGCCACCCATTTTGGGGTGGTAAAAGGAGTACAATGAGTTAGAGGATATTGTTCAAATCGGTGGCTAAATTATCCTCCAAAAAGGCACCAGTCTTTTTTAAAGTCTGATGGGAGAAGCGTGTGGGTTCAAGCCCCACTCTAGTATTTGAAAATATACTTTAGGCAAACATTTTAGTATAATATTAAGGGAGGACTAAATTGGTAGAGATACACAGAACACGGATTCCCATACCAGCCTCCCCGAACAGGCTCCGGAATGTGGCAACTAGGGGCTTTTCACAGTAACTTCATTTGAAGCCTACTTGTGACAATAAGCGATTTTCATTTTCATTTCATTTAATTTTCATTTTACATCAACTACGCAGGAATGTAATGTATGGGGCTGGTTTAGCACAATAAGCGATTAGTATTATTTGACAATAATAAACTTTTGACAATAAGCGATTAGTATTATTATTAAGTTGTGAGGAGGATGCAGAGAGACTTCAAGTGAATTCATACAGGCTAAGTGAGTGGGGAAAAACATAGCAGATAAAATATAATGTTGAAAAATGTGAAATTATCCATTTGGTAGTTAGGAACTCTGCTTCAAACACCATGAAACTGCCGGAGGGGGGGAGGGGGGGGGGGGGGGGGGGGTGGTTCTCGAAGAGGCCGGGAATCGCCGAGTGTGCCACGATGAAGGCGCCGTGCACACTACCTCGCTATCGGGCACAGATGTGCATGATGCGCAGCTGATGGTCACATATCAGCTGCACGTTCATTGAGTGGAACCCCTTTCGGTTTGTGTAGAGCGGCCTGTCATCTGCAGGTGCTCGGAGGGCAACATGCATCCCGTCAATCACCCCCTGGACCCAGGGCATCTCGGCAATTGTGGCCAATCCCACTGCCCAAGCATCCTGTTGGGCTCGGTCCACATTGAAATGGATGTATTGTGCATACCGGGCATATAGGGCTTCCGTGACGGCGCGGATTCATATGTGCACGGAGGTCTGTGAGACCCTGGACAGGTCCCCACTCGCCGCCTGGAAGGACCCTATTGTGAGTTCAGACTGACCGTCACCTTGATGGCCAACGGGAGTGGGTGTCCTCCCTCATTCCCCCCAAGATGCCAGGTGTGCACTGATCTGGCAGATATGTTGCACTGCCTTCCTACTCAGCTGGAGTCTTCGATGCCATGCCCGGGCCAGCAGTTCCTTGATTGACAGGCGTTGCCAGTGCATGCAAGGCCTCATGCGGCACCTCCTTTGCACCTCCTCAGCTTGTAGAGCTGCCAGCTCTCCATTCTCACCGGCTGCCTCTTGTTCCGCTCCTGCATGCTCCACTGCTGCACGCTCCACTGCAGCAACTTCCTCCTTTTCGAGCAGCTCCAGCTCGTACAGCTGCAGGGTGTCCCCCAGGGCTGCGACGAGGAGGAAGGCCACGATTGCTGGTTGTATTCCAATATCCATTGAAAGGCTGACATGTTAGCATGGTGCATAACCCCATGCCCAATCAGGCCCAACGGGCTACAATGTGCCTCCAGTTGCACTGCTCCTCTGCCCCCTCTTCTCCGCGTCCAATCGGTGGGGGCCGCTGGCCCTGGCACCTATCCCTGTTGCCAGGGGTACTGTTGGCTGCCATTGACCATGCCAGCAGTACGCCCCGCAGCATCCATCCGGTGGCCCTGTTGTGGCTACAGTGGGCGTTGCACTTGGGACGACTGATGCCCTGCCTGGGGGTGCGGGGTAGTATGGCAGAGGGTGGGGTGTGGGGGTAGGAATGTGGGGGTCACCCATATGGCTGGTGCCATGGACAGAACCAAGGCCAAGGTGG
Organism: Scyliorhinus canicula; assembly: GCF_902713615.1. Taxonomy (NCBI): domain Eukaryota; kingdom Metazoa; phylum Chordata; class Chondrichthyes; order Carcharhiniformes; family Scyliorhinidae; genus Scyliorhinus; species Scyliorhinus canicula. The sequence continues at coordinate 75,913,944 of NC_052147.1, read as the reverse complement.
GTTATTGCAGGCCGTGGCAATGGCGGCCCATTCCTAGGCACCGTCTCAGTCCCGTGTGGTGTGACCCCGGTTACATGGCCCGTTTTGCCCGTCATCAGCCCCCCTCCCCCCATCCCAGCCAGCCGGCGCTCGCTGCGTCCTACCTCCTCTTTCTCCCTCATCAGTCACAACGCCGGTTTCATAATTTTTAAAAGCACAAGTGAACCACGCCATCAGGACTTTGGCCTATTGGAAGTGGAGAATTGTGGAGGCCCCAGAGAATACCGGGTCGGGCCCACTAATGATTTGCCAATGGCGTTTACTGTACGTGCGTTCTGGAACACACTGAAGCTACTTTTGAGGCGACAGCGAATTGCGATTTGTGAAACAGGTGCCCGCTATGATTTTGGCGTCGGAACTGGTTCCCCGCCCAAACGCGTTTCCTGATTCCAGCGTGATCTCCCCTTGACAATGCTATGCTAACTATCCTTGATTAATCCTTGCCTCTCCAAGTGTTATTTAATTCTGTCCTTAGAATTTTTTCCAATAATTTCCCGACTACTGATGTTGGAGTCACTGGTGCATAATTACCTGATTCTTCCCTATTTTACTTCTTGAATAATGGTATCACATTAGCAACTCATAAACATATACAAATATGTGGTAAAGGGTACAGGCATGGAGCTGGCTGATGTACATTCTTATACCACTGTGTGGGTGGTACTCTATCTAACAGGTGCTACTGATACACCTCCCCCAGAGACTTTATCCCATGAATATAGATTTACTGAAGGGCGCAATCTAAAGGAAAAGTTTTGAAGTTTGGTAGTGAGCGTAAATTGCCGGGTGCTTCCTTTTTAAAAAAAATCTTTTTAGTGGCATTTCCCATATTTATAAACAGTTGTATATACACATCACATTTTTCTCGCCCGCACTAATTTCCTTTATTATACAGAGAGGTTCAGTTTATCCTTCGTTTAACTGACCCTATGTGCATTTCATTGCCCTCTGGGTCGGTCTATGATTCCTCCTCCTTCCCCGTTGTCTCCCCCCCCCCCCCCCCCCCCCCATGCCCCCAGTCATAATATACATCCATGTATATAATGGAGTGCAGACAGGCAGTGATTTACACACAGAATGACCAGTAAGCACACAGAACACAGCAGCCAATCACCAGACAGGACACGACCACTATAAAGCCAGAGGGCACCAGTTTTCCCGCTCTCTCGGGATCCAGCCTCTGAGACAGTCAGAGCTCGTGAGCAGCAGCCAGTACAAACACCATGTGGTAGTCAGTTAGTCTGGTCAGGCTAGCCTCAGGTCTCCTGTCAAGTCAGCATAGTGTCAACCCACAGTTGAACATGTAAAATAGTTAGATGTTAAATAAAATAGTGTTGCATCTCATCAAGTGTCTCTCTCTCTCTACTGCATCAAACGCAGTCCACATAGACCCAGCTTACCCAACACATCACCCCCCCACCTTGGCTTTGGCTGTGTTTTTCTTTTATTTTCCGGACAGAATGGAATCATCTCTCGTGGTTTCCCCGCCTTCCTTCCGCCTCTCCCTCGCTCCCCCCCCCCCCTCTTTTGGTGTCTCATCTATCTTGGGTGTTTTTTAAAAAAAAAATTCTTATTAGGTTACTCCTGGTTGCTGGCCTTGAACAGACCGACTGCCCCCAAGTACCCAGGAAGCCTTCCTTTGACCCTCGGATGGCATACTTAATCTTCTCCAGGTGGAGTAATTCCGAAAGGTCAGCGAGCCAATATGCAGCTATGGGTGGTGCTGCCGATCGCCAGCCGAGCTGGATTCTCCAGCGTGCGATTATGGAAGTGAAAGCGAGGGTGTTGGCCCCCTTCTCCATGTGTAACTCTAGCTGCTCTGATACCCCGAAGATTGCCACTATTGGGCATGGCTTCACCCTCATCCCCATAACCTTGGACATTGCCTCGGAGAAGGCTGTCGAGAACCCAGCAAGCTTGGGGCAAGCCCAAAACATGTGGGTGTGGTTGGCCAGGCCCCTCTGGCACCGCTCACATTTGTCCTCCATCTCCTGAAAGAACCTGCTCATTCGGGATCTGGTCAGGTGCGCTCTGTGCACTACATTGAGCTGTATTAGGCTTAGCTTTGTGCAGGAGAAGGTGGAGTTTACCCTGCTCAGTACTTCACTCCAGAGTCCCCATCCTACCTCTGTCCCCAGTTTGTCCTCACATTTTTGTCTGGTCTCGTCCAGTGGAGTCCGGGCTCTGTCCAGTAGCCGTCCGTATATTTTCCCACATAGCACCCCCCCCTTCTCGTTGCTTGTGCCTATCAGGTCCTCTAGTAATGTGGTTTCTGGGGCCCCGGGGTACCCCAATGTCTCTTTGCGGAGGAAGTGTTTTATTTGGAGGTGCCTCATTTCCTGTCCTTTTGCTAGCCTCCACTTCCTCGTCAGTTCGTCTTGTGTCGCCAGTCTGTGTCCTACGTAAAAGTCCCCGACCATCAATGTGCCCCAGTCCCGCCTGACTGGGGAGAATCTGTGATTGCCGCAGATGGGGGCCACTTTGGTTATCGCAAAGCGCTGTCTCAACTGGGTCCACGTTCTCAGCATAGCCGCTACCAATGGCTTGTTGTGTATCTTGTTGAGGAGGATGGGAGTGCTGCTGTGGCCAGGGCATGGAGGGTCGTTCCTTTACAGGATGCCTCCTCCATTTCTACCCAATCTGTGTCGGATTCTTGTACCCATCCCCTCACTGTTTCTGCCTTTGCTGCCCAGTGATAGCCCCCCCCCCCCCCCCCCCACACAAACGCCATGATTAGACAGTCTACGTTTTGGAAAAACGCCTTGTGGATGAAGATCAGAATGGATCTAAACAGGAAGAGGAACCTTGGCAATACGTTCATCTTGATCGTCTGCACTCTCCCTGCCAGAGACAGTGGGAGTGAGCCCCACCTTTGAAGGTCTCTTCTTACTTCCTCCACCAGGCTGGTCAGGTTCCACTTGTGGATCTGTGTCCAGTCTCTGGCTATCTGGATCCACAGGTAGCGGAATCTGTTCTGGGCTGTTTTGAATGGGAGCCCCTCCAGCTCTCTCCCTCCCCCGTTTGGGTTCACTGGGAATGCCTCACTTTTGCCAGGCCGAGAAGGTTCCAAACTCTTTCAGGATTTGCAGTATTGCCTTCAGTCCCTCCTGTGACTTTGAGACATAGAGGAGCAGGTCATCTGCATAGAGTGAGACTGTGTGCTCTCTATCTCCTCTCCAGATTTCCTTCCAGCTTTTCGCGTCCCGCAGGTCTATCGCCAGGGGTTCGATCGCGAGCGCGAACAAGAGTGGGGACAGGGGGAAGCCCCGTCTTGTTCCTCTCTGCAGCTGGAAGTATTTAGAGCAGGTGGTGTTAGTTCGGACGCTCGCTTTGGGAGCCTTGTACAGGAGCCTCACCCAGGTGGTGAACCCCGTTGCTAGCCCAAACCGTTCCAGTACCTTGAGGAGGTATTTCCACTCGACTTTGTCGAATGCCTTTTCTGCATCCAGGGAGATGATCACCTCTGGTGTTCTCTCCCCGGAGGGGGTCATTATTACGTTCAACAGCCGCCTGATGTTCGCCGTGAGCTGCCTACCCTTGACAAAGCCCGTTTGGTCCTCTGCGACCACCTCTGGTACAGAGCTCTCCAGCCTTTTGTCCAGCACCGTTGCGAGTATTTTCGCATCCATGTTCAGCAGTGAAACGGGTCTGTATGATCCGCATTCCGTCACGTCTTTATCTTTTTTGGGTATCAGTGAAATTGCGGCCTGTCCTAACGTGGGGGCAGGGTGCCCCTTGCCAGTGAGTCCCCGAACATGTCCCTTAACTGTGGGGCCAGGACTGGTGTGAATCTTTTGTAGAAGTCCGCCGGGAACCCGTCGGGTCCCGGTGCCTTCCCCGTCTGCATGGAGCTGATGCTCTCCATGATTTCTCCCAGGTCTATTGGTGCTTCCAGCTCTCTCCCCCCCCCCCCCCTCCCCCCCCCCCCCCCCTGTCTATCTTCCCCCACAATTGGTAGTTCCAGTCCGTCTAGGAACTGTTTCATCCCCGCGCCCCCGTTGGGGGGCTCGGAGGTTACAGTCCCCAGTAGCAGGACTCAAATACCCAATTGACCTCCTTTGGTTCTGTTACCAGTCTTCCTCTGCTATCCTTTACCTGCGCTATTTCCCTTGTGGCTGCCTGCTTTCTCAGCTGGTGAGCCAATAGGCGGCCAGCCTTGTCTCCATGTTCGTAGAAGGTCCCCCGTATCTGGCAGAGTTGGTACACTGCTTTCCTAGTGGATAGCAGGTTAAAGTCCATTTGCAGCTTTTTTCTCTCTGCCAGCAGCTCTACGGTCGGGGCCTCGGAGTATTTTCCGTCGACTTCCAAGGTGGAGCCACCAGTTGTTGCCTGGCCACTCTCTCTTCCCTATCTCTGCTTGCCTTGCAGGCTATGGTCTCTCCTTTAATCACGGCCTTCAGTGCCTCCCAGAACGTAGAGGGTGAGACCTCCCCGTTTTGGTTGTTACTAACGTAGTCGCCTATAGCCCGCGATGTTTTTTGACAGAAGGCCTTGTCGGCCAGGAGGTCCGTGGCCAGCCTCCATGTGGGACGCTGGGCACGGCCTGTCTCCAACCTCACATCCATATAGTGTGGAGCGTGGTCAGAGATAACGATCGCGGAGTACTCCGTTCCTGTGATCCCTGGAAGCACCGATTTGGATGGGGCGGGAAGGAGAGATGGGGTGAGATGATGGATGGGGTGAGATGACGAACAAAGGCACATCCTATGAGAATATGAGAAGCGGGCGAGGATGAGGGCCTCCCTGGGTCTCTGGATATGCCGGACCCTCGCCGCTTCTGCCCATCCTCTGGCTGCTCCCACGAGTCCTCACCAGGCTTGTCATCCAGCTCCTCCTGGTCCGGCTCCTCCACGTCCTCCTCCTCTAATGAGGCCACATGTTCCTCCTCCTCCACCTCCTCCTCCCCTGGGAAGCGTGCACACATGTGCATGATCTTGAGATGGTGGTAACACACAAGTTGAATATTCAGGGAATGAAATCCCTGTTAATGAAGGGCACTCCCGGACCGCCTGGTTCGCGCAAGGCAACATGCGTGCCATCTATTCCCCCTGGACCTGGGGCGTTCCGGTGATGGAGGAGAATCCTGCTGCCCTGGCATCTTGATGGGCCCGATCCAGGTCAAAGCTCGAGCAAACAGACATCCGTGACTTCATGGATGCACTTGTGGGCTGTTGGTTGGGGTATGCCATGCAAATCCCCGCGTGTGCCCTGGAATGAACCCACATCGTAAACATTAAGGCCTGCGGTGACCTTGATGGCCACCTGGAGTGGGTATTCTCCTCCTCCATGTGATGCCAAATCCTTAAGGATATGGCACAGGTGCCGCACCATCCCCTGTTGAGGCGGAGCCTCCTGCGGCACATACTGTCCAACTATTGACGCCTGTACACCTTGGGCTGTCACTGGCCTCCCCCTCTGGGTCTCTCCCTGGCCTGACGGTCGGCTGGATCCTTAGGGTGTGGGGCGGGCCTCTTCATATAGGCTGCCACCTTGAGCCTCGGTCGACACTGCTGCTGCCGCCTTCTCCAGCGCCTAGGTGCCTGGACTGCCAACGCCACCACGAGGGCAGCTGCTGCGGGGTCCACAAAACATCCATACTGTGATATCTGTAAGGAATTGGAGATGGTGACAGACCAACAGCCAGCTATGGCTTCCACCCCAGGACCCCCAAGCCTCTCCCACCCTTATGCTTCCTGTCTTCTCTCAGGGTTCCATCCAACGAGCTGTTTGTGCTGAGGGACCACGCGCTGCACATATACTCCAGCCACAATATGGTCCCCTGGGCACCAGATCCCCGCCGGGCAGATTACTTGGACCGGGCACTGGTCCCCTCCCCAATCCACACATCCACTCTCTGGTTGCGGAGATGTCCCCAGTGCTGAGGCCCAACTCTTGTATATTTGATTGTTGGCTGCTGCCTCTGTGGTAATTATGCCTCCAATGGTCAGGCAGAGTGTCCAGACCTCATGGTCTGGTTGGGGTGCCAGGCAGGAACACTCGCCCATGACATGGCATATCTACCCACGGGAATCTACTTGGGAGCTGTGGAGTGCTCTCATAACTAACATTGCCAATTCCCTACTAGCAATAGCCTTCAGCTGTGTAGCCAGAGGCCCCCGCGGTCAGTGGGAATTAAAGTGACCTGCAGCATATTGCCATGGACAGGGCTCCACCCTGAGGGTGTTCGGTCGGATGGACAGGCAGCAACTGAATCCCCTGGTATGGGTATACACGATCTAGGGGGGGTGGCATGTTGGACCTGCAGGCACTGAAACTCCCCCACCCAACCCAGGGATGACCCCCATCTGCCCCGAGCACTGGCAGTAGCCCCAGTGCCCCCAGACTGATTGCCTGATTTCCAAGATGCCTACTAACCTCCTCTGATCCCCACAGTAGCCATTGCACTGGCTTCACGCTTTTAAATGGGTGTGCAAAAGAGCACCCGTGTGATTGCTCACTGGAAGGCCGGTTAGATCATGGGAGGCCGTTCAATAGGGGATCCTTCACGCTAATGAGATCGAGATTGGCTTTAATTGGTGGTTATTGGTTTCTCGCCACGTCGCGGCGGGATCCGGATCTTGCCAACAGGAATGGGCCAGTTTGATCAGAAACCGATCAATGCCTGGCCCTGTTCCCGAGTTCAGCCTCTCCTGCAATCTAACCGGCTCGCGTGACGCAGCCGTTAGATTGCGCCCTAATTTTGCTCCAAATCTTAAATTGTTGTAAGTATTTTGCCTAACCTTAATCTTATTGTTACAACCTGAATGTTATTCCAACATTATTGCTATTACAGTATTAACATTAAAACATCCTGCTACCTCAGCTGCCCACTTCAAGTCCTTGACGTTAAAGGTTCAGGTGCCAGATCTCGTTTGCCAGTCTGTCATGAGGGTGGTAGGCTCTGGTCGTTCTGGCTCTTGGAGGTTGGACTGGTGTATGGGTATGGATTCCTCAGTTTCTTCCATTGCTTGATGTTAAACCACACCTAGTTTGTCTAGCTGGTTTGGTAGTGCATGATTGTTGTTATTCTTGATCGCTTCTTGTGGGGTGGATGAAAATAGTATTTGTCTGCTTGGTGGTGCTTTTTCATCTTTTTTCATTTGAACGTTCAGGAAGTTCCGAGGCTGAGGAAGGGTGTTACTGTGGCAACAATAACATTAAGTGGCATGCGCCTATATTTTTTTTGTTGTTGATTGGACAAGACTGCTACGAGGTTCCAGCATTTCTTGTGTTTGTGATATACTGGCTGGAAGTTGCCTTGTGTACACAGTGGTTAGCCTGTCTACCAACCCCACCATCATTGTAGCTGAAGGGAGAGGCCTCTCAGACTGTTCATCCTCTCTGGTACCATTTTCACCAGAGGTTCTTGTGAGTGTTAGGTTGGTCTGACCATCTGGGACTTTCCAGGACCTGGAATGATGATGGACAAAACTGCTCCACAAAAAGTGAAGAGAGATCACAGGTAAAATCAGAGTTCGAGGACTCAGGACCATGCTGTTCTGGCTAGCTCATGTCAGTGATCGTCTTCATGTCTTCTGATGTCTGGAGGGAATCTAGGGCCACGCTCAGAAGAGAGAAAGGCTGATTTTGGACAATGCACAAATATCTGTTTGTTGCCATACCTCAGTGGTTGAAGGATCATGCCAATGACCGGTAGTCAGACTACCCCTGCTCATATGGTGGAGAGTCTGTCATTTGAATCAAAAAACTTGGGAGCCCTGGTTTCTTGTCTGCCAGGATTGTCACGCGAGCACCTGAAACTAATTTAAAGTTTGTTTACCAGGTTGTCAATATTCCAAAATGAAGAGCCGCAATATCTGGTATGATCCAAGAAGTGTGGTAAGTGTGGTTGTGTCTCTTCAGGGTCTTCAATCTTGACCTTTTGGATTACCTTTGGGATGTCTGTGCAGTGCAGGGGTTTTGACTTCCACAGTTTACCAAAGTGTCCCTGTGTGTTGCAACGGAAACATTGAGCAGTACTTGCACAACACTGATTTTTCCTGCAAGGGCACTTTGCACTGCTGGGCGGTTCAAGAGTTGCTCTCCCCGACTTGGATTTGAGACCTGATGAGCTAAACTGAGGGTTGGTTTCTTCCCTATGCTATATTATCTTCCCTTAGAGATGGTCCTGTGTTATTCACATAGCCCAGACAGACTAACTGGCTGATGGCTGTGTCTAGAATAAGATTATCTTAACTTGTAGGAGGTCAGAGCATGAATTATTTGCAACATCCATTCCTATTCTGTCTTGGATGAGCTCAGGCTTTAAATCCCATATTCACAGCTGCCAGCCTGTGGGGATAGTTTATGAAGAAATCAACAGGTTCCCCAGACAGTGGGGCTCTCTTATTAAATTTGGCTCTCCAATATTTTATTGGATCTCAGGTTGAAATAAACATCAAAGGATTTGAAAAACCTTATCAAATTTGGCAGATGACTCATCGATAACTTGTGCAATGATGTTGCTTACAAATGGCCAATCAAGTAAAGAAGTGTATTGACTTGTTCTGCTTCTGATTTTTTATTTAGACCTGCAGCAATGCTGTATCTTAAAAAATCTTTTCCTCCAAAGACGTCAATTCTGCGACTGGCATGGGTCATGTGTGAATCCCAGTCCAACTGAAGTGCAAAATTGCAATCCATATTTAAGATTTTTAAAAGTGTGGATACAGCTTTAAGAGACTACAGGTGTCCAAGATGGTGTCACTGTGCATTGCCGAACAATCGATCTTCCCGCACTTGCTGGTTTCTGGCAGACTTTCTTTGCCGAACCTGGGATCTGCATGTTGAGACTTGGAATCGGGGTTCGGGATTAGAAAGGCATCCCTGGTTGGGTGGGCTATTATCAGAGACAGAATCTCGGAATAGGACTCATTAGGACTGAGATGAGGAGGAATTTCTCGACTCACAAGATGGTGAATCTTTATAACTCTCGACCCCAGAGTGCTGTGGGAGCTAAGTCATTAAGTATATTTAAGACAGAGATCGGTAAGTTTCTAGATATTAATGGTATCAAGGGATATGGGGATAGTGTGGGAAAATGGCAATGAGGTAAATCAGCCATGATCTAACTGACTAGTAGAACAGGTTTGAGGGGCTGAATGACCTACTCCTGCTCCTATTTTCTTTGTTCCCACCTACAGATGAGGTTTTAAATTAAGGCAGTGGCCTGCCTTCTCAGGCTTTATACAATTACAGTGAGAATTCTCAGGCCAAGTTAAACCTTCGATCCCTGCATTTACAGTCATTGAAAGGTTTTTTATTCACTTGGAAATACCACAGCAACAAACACACTTCTGCTGCACTAACCCTCAACATAAACTTCACCCTCGAATCATGGTTACTCAATTCTTATGTGGCCAAATCCAGGAATATAGGAGCAGGAGCAGGCCATTTAGCCCGTTGAGGCTGCTCTGCCATTCAACAAATCTCGGTTGATCATCTAACTCTATCCCGTTTCCCCCCACTGTCCCTATATCCCTTGTGTCATTAGTATCAATTTCTGTTTTGAACACGTTCAGTGATTGAGTTTCCACAACCCTTTGGGTAGATAATTACAAAGATTCACCACCCTCTGAGTGAAAAAAATTCTCCGAATTTCAGTCTGAAATGGCCTGCCGCTTATTCTGAGATTATGTTCCTAGTTCCAGACTCATCAGCCAGGGGAAAGATTTCATCCACATCTACTCTGTCATGCCCTGTGAGAGTTTTGTAAATTTCAATGAGGTTACCACTCATTCTTTGAAACTCTAAAGAATACAGATTTAGTTTTCTTCAATCTCTCCTCATAAAACAATCCCACCATCCCAGGAATTAGTCTGGTGAACCTCTGTTGCATGCCCTTTATGGTAAGTACATGCATTCTTGGATAAGGAGACCAAAACTGTACACAATACTCCAGGTGTGGTCTCACCAAGATTCTATACAATTGCAGCCAAATATATTGAAACAAACATGTAGAACTCAATTTCTCTGAACTCTATTAACGGTATTAAGTGTTCTTTACATTGGATGTTTGAATTGAATACAACGGTTTGATATATTAATTGATCAAAGATATAATAATTTGATTAAGATTGTTTTCCATCCAAAGTACTCCAGAACTGTACATATCTCTCGCCCCAGAGATCTGAAATTTAGCCACGGCCAGGCATTTCATACAACTGGGAGGAACTGATCTAAATCTTATATGTGCTGCGACCAGTGAGGAAAATACCCAGAGGAATAACATAGGCAAACATGCGTTATTTTGTGACATGATTTCTCTGCCTTTTGAAAAGGTTTCTCACATGCAAGTACAAGCTGAACATACCACTCTTCAGTGTGGTAAGGCCTGAACATGGAACAGCAAAACCTATGTATACTTGTTCAGTACATGTTCCTTTATCTTTCACATGGGTGTTAAGTAGAGTACAGAGGAAAATTAGGCAAAAAGAATCATAGATTATCATAGAATCCCGAGCAGAAGGAGGTCATTCGGCCCATTGAGTCTGCACCGGCCCCTCCCAAACACTCTACCTAGGTGTACTCACCTGCCCACCCCGTCCTACCCCTTAACCTAACCTGAACATCCCTGGACACTAAGGGACAATTTAGCATGGCCAATCCACCTAATCTGCACATCTTTGGACTGTGGGAGGAAACAGCAGCATCCGGAGGAAACCCACACAGACACAGGGAGAACATGCAGAGTCCACACAGACAGTCACCCGAGGCCGGAATTGAGCCCAGGTCCCTGGCACTGAGGCAGCAATGCTAACCATTATGCCACCATGTCACCCCGCAGAGATTTTCCTTTATGCACTCCACTGAAGCAATTATTTAACACTTAAGCATGAGAGAAATAATTACCGCATTCTACTATATAATATCCTATTAGAACTCAATCAAATTATTGCTTATATTGAAGAGCGTATATCAAAGGAGGTTATGCTGAAGAATATGGTTAAAACAACTGCAAAACTAAAATAAGAATCCTCAATAGATAGAATGTTATAACCTAAGCTAGTGCCAATTAAAATAATCTGCTCAATGAAGAATCTATTAGAAGCACACATAGACAGTGGGATGGATATATAACACTTATATACAGTGTACTTAGCTGCTAACAAAGCAAAACTCACTTGCAGACCCACATTTCCAGCGTAGCATATTTTATCACCACAATCTCAGTTGCATGCTGCCAGTTAACTGTTTGTTGTAAATGGATGGAAACTGCCACCCATTACCAAGGAAAAGCTTGCTGGGAATTAGCCAGGTAGAGTGTTACTGGGTGCTTTAGTTGTACAAAATCTTGATCAGACGGCATCTGGAGCACTGTGCTCAGTTTTAGGCACCACACCTTAAGGTGGGTATATTGGCCTTGGAGGGCATACAGTGCCGATTCATCCCTTGGCACAAAGTGTTATTTTGTTAGAATAGGTTGCATACATTTAGATGAGATTCCCTTGAGTTGAGACGATGGAGGTGTGATGTAACCGAGGTGTTAAAATTTACAGGTATTTTAAATAAAAATGATTTCCTTTGGTGGGGGAATCCAGAACAAGGAACAACATCTTATAATTAGAGCTAGGCCATTTTGGAGTGAAATCAGGAAGTTATTTTTCATTCAAACAGTTGTGGAAAGCTGGACCTCAACCAACAAAATGCAGGATCAAGTGAAATGCAAGACTAAGATCATTAATTTGAGTTAGGAAAGGTACCAGATGATTTCTCCACCATGTATGGCTGTGCAGAAGCCCAAAAACACTGTGTATATCTTGTTCTGTTGCAAATAATGCATTTACATGGTTGCAGAGTTTTAAAGGGAATGCACACGGAAAAGGTCCACGCACTAAAACTAAATTCTAAATGAAACACAGATACCAAGGAAAATGGATCAAAGGTGGGTAAATTAAGTTGAGGTGCGTGATCTGGTTTCATCCACTGCAGCCTCACAGTGCCAGGTACCTTGTAAGGGGTCTAGTTTGAGGGCCATGGTGACAGCAGCGTTGCCAATGGCTCTGAGTAGGTATTCAGGGAGCCCAGTGGTGTGGTCCATGGTGAAGATATGGAATCAGTTGAGGAGACATTTTAAGGCGGAAGGGATATTGGTATTAACACTGCTGTGCGAGAATCATGGGCTTGAGGCGGGGGGAATGGGTAATGGATACAGGAGGTGGATAGAAGTGGAGCTGGCCAAGGTGAGGGATCTGTATTTGGAGGAAGAGTTCCCCAGTCTGGAGATGCTGAGGGAGAGGGTAGAGCTGCCGAGAGGGAGTGAGTTCAGGTATCTGCAGGTTAGGGGCTTTGCGTGAAAGGTCTGGAAGGGGTTCCCGAGGTTGCTGGGATACACCCTGCTGGAGCGACTGATGCTTCTGGATGTGGAAAGGGAGGGAAGAATTGAGGATATATACAAGTGGCTGGGGGCAGGGAGGCGAGCGGGTGGTGAAGATCAAGGAGAAATGGGAAGGGGAGTTGGGGGGGCGATCAACTGGGGAGTATGGAGTGAGGCACTGCGTTGGGTAAACGAGATCTCCTCCTGTGCAAGGATGAGCCTGATAGGTGGTGCACAGGATGCATATGACTCGGGCAAGAATGAGTGGGTTCTTTCAGGGGGTAGCAGATGAGTGTGAGAGGTGTGGGCAAGGACCAGCGAATCACACGCAAATGTTTTGGGGTTGCGAAAAATTTGGAAGGTTCTGGGCGGGAGTGTTCACGGTCTTAGCCAGGATAGTGGAGGAGGAGGTGGACATATTTGGGGTTTCAGAGAAGCTGGACCTCATAGAGAAGAGGAAGGCCGATGTTATGGCCTATGCCTCTCTGATTGCACGGCGGCGAATTGTGATGGTCGGCATCACCACCGGGGGTAGCGGCTTGATTGGGTAACCAATACGACTTCCTGCAGTTGGAGAAGATAAAATATGAGTTAAGGGGCTCTGCAGAGGGGTTTGAGAAATGGTGGGGGATGTTTGTGACTGTGTTTGAGGGGCTGTTCCTCGCAAGGGGGGGGTGTGGTGAGAGAGGGTGAAAAACGGGAAAAGATTTGTGCAGACTTTACAGTTAACTGCTGGGAAGTATGTTTCCCGGCGTGTTTATGTGTTGTAACCTCTTTTGATACATGTTGTCAGTAATCACTTTCTGAGCCCCATAGTTGCCAGAAATTACAATCAGTTCTGGGCTGCTGTGAGAGTAGTGCAGAGGTGATTTTTCTTCCTGCAAGGTTATAAATGTTTTATTCTTTGAGACTGAGACTGTAAGATGAACAATATAATGAAAATACTATTTTCTCTGATATGTTTTATACTTTTCTCTGAACATTGTGACGATGGAAACTCTGGATCAATTTTATTTAACAAAGCAGAAAATAAAATTAAAACATGTTTAAAGAAAGTACTTGCATTGTTGAAGGTCTTTCAGTTCCTCAGTTTAAAAAAAAGAACAACTTAAATTATTTATAGTAAGGAGTCTTACACCACCAGGTTAAAGTCCAACAGGTTTGTTTCAAACACAAGCTTTCGGAGCACTGCTCCTTCATCAGGTCACCTCCGAAACCTAATGTTTGAAACAAACCTGTTGGACTTTAACCTGGTGTTGTAAGACTTCTTACTGTGCTCACCTGGTGTTGTAAGACTTCTTACTGTGCTCACCCCAGTCCAACACCGCCATCTCCACATTATAAATAATTTATGTACAACAGTAATATTAAAAAATAAAGAAGGTTGTGCTTAAAAGGCATTGGACATTTAAATTATGAACAGGTGAACGGTTATTTTCCTTAGTCGATAAGTGAACACAGAGCCAGTTCAGTAAAGTAATAAAATCTTTTGAGACACAGCCACAGGACATCCCAAAACACTGTACATTAATTAAATACCTGCGAATGCAGCAAGCCCTCAGCAGCATATTGTAGTATCAACTTAGATTATTTTCTTAAATCCAGTTATAGAACTTGAATGTAAACTTCTGACTTGGAGGCAAGAGTACAATCAATTCAGACAATGTATTGGAAACATGTTGCTTTGAGTGTCAGTAGGTCCAATACATGTGCTTTTGAAAGAAAATCCATAATTTCGCTATTTTTTAAACTTGTTTTAAACATAATCGAAAACAAAACCACAAGAATTGAGAATGAAGGAGAGTATACTTTCATATATTTTCAAATAATTCACTTACTTCTGAACTTTTTCATTCAGTTCATTTTTGGCTTCCAAGGCTTGTTGTAGTTTCATCCGCATGCTTGTCTGCTCTGCCAAAGCCAGTTGTAGCTGGCTTGCAAGATCCTCATTTTGGTGGTGTGTGGCTGACATAATGCCCTCACTGGCACGTAATGCATCATCATAAGTGCCGAGAGCAATGTTGAACTGGTCTGTGAGACTAGCCTCTTGAGATAACGACTTGTGTAAGCTAAAAGAACATAAATAAATATGACTTAACTTTTCTTTGTTAAATTTATGTGTACATATACTAATTTATATATACGAAGGCAACAAAAGGCCTAACTCTAAAGGAACAATCCCTTTTTGGGTACACACATTACTCTCATAACTGTTGGGTTTGACACTCTGTGGGTTAGATTTGAAGAGTACATTTGTAATCTGTTGGATCTCTTGCCCACTTTCAAAACATGCTGAACAGGTTATGGAAAAGCAGAACCGTACAGCACTAAAAATGTATTGGTTGTGAAAAGGGTTTCACATCCATGCGTTTTTATGCACATAGAGTTTTCTCCTGGGTGAAGAAATGAGAACAGGGGCTTGGGGAAACAGGAGTAGAACCCCTCGAGCTTGCTCTGCGATTCAATAAGATCGCAACTAATCTCAACATGGCTTTAACTTCACTTTCCTGCCAACCCCCTGGAACCCATGACTCCCTTGTAGACCAAAGATTTAACTCGACCTTCAATGAACCAGCCTCCAATGTTCTCTTGCAAAGAGAATTGCAAACATTAAGACCCTCTGAGATTAGAAGAAATTCCCTTCTCATCGCCATTGTAAATGGGAGACCCCTTACTTTGAAAAAGTGGCCCTGAGTTCTAGAGTCACCACCAGGGGAAACATCCTCTCAGTTTCCACCCTGTCAAGTCTCTCCGAATCATATATGTTTCAGGAAGATCATCTCTCACACTTCTAAACTCCAATGAGCATAGACCCAAACTACCTAACCTTTCCTTATGAGACAATCCCTTCATACCAGGAATCAAGCTAGTGAACGTTCTCTGTACTGCTTTTAATGCAAGTATATTCCTCCGAAAGTAAGGAGACTATTGCACACCGTATTCTAGATATGGTCTCACCAGTGTCCTGTACAATTGTAGCAAGGCTTCCCTACTTTTATACTCCAACCTTCTTACAATAAAGGCTGGGTCACTGTCCATGTGGAGTTTGCACATTCTCCCCGTGTCTACGTGGGTCTCACCCTCACAACCCAAAGATGTTCAGGGTAGGTGGACTGGCCACACTAAATTGCCACTTAATTGGAAAAAAATAATAATTGGGTACAAGACTGATACTGAAAAGCCAGTTGTCATGAGCTATCTCCGGGGACAAAAGAGTAACATTTAAGGAACTGATACAAAGGCAGACACCCCGGCGCCAGCAAGACATAAACAAAGCAAAGCCAACGCCCAGCCATCAGGGCACCCACCCCTTTATTGGTCGAGATCGATACCGATGATCAAGATGCAGTCCAATTAATTGGGGCCAAGTTCAAGGCCCACCCAAAAGCGCACAAAGCCCCTTTTGGGTATAAGAAGAAGCCCCCAAGAGAGAATCGCTCTCTTGGCCTTGGCTCTCAGCGAGGAGAGACCTGCCTCGCAGCTGCACCAGAACAAGTAAGTCCAAAGTCAACGCACGCTACGAGACAGACGCTCCTAGCTACTATTCCGTACCAGCTCAACCCTAGCAGCCTCAGAACCGGATAACGGCCATTGTTCCTCTGACTGAGTGGGCACCCGAAGCTAAGTATAGGCTTTAGTAGTAGTTGTAGTTTAGTGAGTAGAGTTTGTGCATGAGTATATTTGGCTGTGTGTGTAAATAAATGAGCATTGATTTCGAACTTACTAACTGGTGTATCGAGTCTTTGATCAGTATTCGGTTTTGAACCTTGTGGCGGTATTGAAAGATACCTGGCGACTCTTGAGCAAACGTAATTAGAAGTAAGGAAGGCGACCATATTAACCGCCATAAACAGAGCCAATTAAAGAGAGAACACAACGAGCAACATCACCAAAGTGGGCAACCTCCCATTTTTACACTTTATACTCACTTGACAAATTTTGGCTCACTTATTTTACCTATTTATAACACTTGCACACTGTGTCCTCCTCTCATCCTGCTCTCCTTCCTAACTTTGTATCTTCAGCAAATTTGATTACAATACACTTGGTCTGCACAACCAGTTATTAATATAGATTTTAAATAGTTGAGGCCCCAACATTGGTCCCTGTGGCACCCCACCAGCTAGTTTGTCAAGATGAAAATTACACATTCATCCTGACTATTTCCTGTTAGCTAACTAATCCTCTATCCATGCTCATATATTACCCCCCCCCCCCTCCCCCCACCAACACATTAAGCTCTAATCTTGTGTAGCAACCTTTTTTGTGACATCTTATCAAATATCTTTGGAAACATGAATAAACTACATCTACTGGTCCCCCTTTATCCACCCTGCTTGTTACACCCTGAAGTAACTCTAATAAACTTGTCAGAAACAACCTCAATACTCTATTTGGGAGACTAAGTGCTGACACTGGGATTGAATCGCGGGTGTTCTACACCCCGAAAGCGGCGCCAGTCCCGGAGCAATTTAGGACATGCTAATGGGCCAGCACTGGTGTCACGTGAACGGACGCGATTCCAACTGAGGCGGTGTTGGATTCACTGTGGTCAGGATTGGCACTGGAGAGCCTGACAGGCTGGAGTTGCATATAAGCACTTCACTCCCCACAGACTCTCATTCCAGCCAAGAAGATGCCATCCCAGAAAGCTGCGTCGATATTCGCCTTGGCAGAGCTGGAGACACTGCTGGATGCCATGGAGAAGAAGCATGACACCATGTTCCCTGGGGTGAGAAGGTGGTTGCCAACCGCAGTTGTCAACTGGGCCTGGGTGCAAGTGGCAGAGGCCGTGAGCACTGTGGGCCCCACCGCCAGGACCGGGCAGCACTGCAAGAAGTAGCTGCACAACCTTTCAGGGCGACCAGGTTGAGTCACCATCACCACTGTACCCTTGGCACCAACTCCCATCTCACAGGACGACACCGACTTCTCCTCACTGCTATCACCAGCAGCCTACATCATCCCAGAGACACTAACTTTAGCTGGGCACTTTAGTGAAGAGACTCCTGGGTCACTATTGGTGCGCAGCACACACATACATCGGTACATCAGGTGGAGTTAAGGACTCCCGAGGAGGCAGACAGTCAGACAGCATCCTAACCCCAGAGACTAGCTGCCATCCAGACGGGTCTTGGGCTTCTGGAAAGGGCGGTCCCATCAATGTTGGCGATGCAGACGCAGAGCCTGGGACCACAGGAGGGGTGTCAGCAACCATCCAGCGCCTGCAGGGGTAGGAGGTGGTGCTGACCATGTGTTCCACCCAAGCTAACACCACATGGGTGGTGTCTGAGGTGGGGCCTTGCGTGCAAAGTTATCAGCCATGAGTCCAAGGCCTGGGACACCGAGTGCGGTGGCCAAGGTACAGGACAGGGCAAACATGTCACAGGCAGCTATGTACAAGAGCAACATGGACATTGCAGCGGCGCTCCAGAGTTTGGCCCAGTCACAACAGGTCATGGCTATGGACGTTGAGGGCATTTGCCTGGTTCTGGCTGACCTGAGCCAGTCCTAGAGGGACCTGGCATGGTCACTGAGTGATGCGGCACAGTCCTGCGCTCTGTGGCCATGGGCATAGAGACCCTGGTCGAGGCAAGAACAGGCCTCCAGGGCTGGCAGCACCAGGTCATGGTGGAGCCCCCAGAGCTTGCTCCGGCCACAAACTCTGTCCCACGGAGTAGTTCACGGGTCATTGGGCACCCCAAGGGAGGAGGTGGTGATGGGGCCCATGCCGGTGACTCCTGCAGGGGAGTTCCAGGATCACCGCAGTACCTCTGAATCCCCCCTGCACTGTCCCTGGCGCATCTTAAGGGCAGTGGACAGAAAAGGGTGGTACCATGCCAGCTGTGACGCCCGGAAGATTGCCGGGCCCAGTCGCTCCAGGGGACAGTGGCCAAAGGGGACCTAGGTCGAATGGCGAGATACGCAGTAGGCCGCCTGCATTTCCGATGTACCACCTGGGAGGAGCGTTAGGGTAGGTAAGGTTAGAAAGTTATACACCAGGTAAATTGGCACAGGTGAAGCACATAGGTTAGCGTTAGGGGTTAGGGCACAATATTTGTGCGTATAACAATAAACACCTGTTCACCCATGTTCCGAACTGCCTTGGTCCTCTGTCTGAAGGGTGTGAAGGGTGGTCTACGCCGGGTAGAGGTGTTGTGCCGAGGCGGGGGATGTGAAGGCGCAGGTGTTGGAGGTTGACATGAGCCAGGGTCCCTGGGCAGTCATAGGTCATCTCTGCCCTTGCAGGAGTGAGGAATGGGCCAGACTTGCACCACGTACAGTAACACTGAGAGAGTGCCTTGCACCAGATGACCGCAATGGAGAGGGAGCGCTGCTCACATGTACCCAGTTTTTGGTTGGTTATGCCCATGTACCGAGTTTTTAAACGTATGTCCTGGTCTCTGCAAACCACATCCCCAGCACCTTCAGGCTATCTGATCTGAAGGTGAAGGGGGCAAGGAATCGGCCAGCCCTGTTCCCAAAGAACATGGCCTCGCTCTTGCCACAATTTACCTGTTGATCAGTCTGTGGATCCAAGCATAATACAATGACGTCGTCCATGTACAGGGAGGCTTTGACTTGAGTGCCTCCATTGCCTGGGATCGTCACTCCTCTTATGCTCGAATCCTTTCTGCTGGTCTCAGCAAATGGTTCTATGCAACATATGAGCAGGAGGGGCGAGAGAGGGCAGCTCTGCTTGACTCCAGATTTTATGGTAAGACTTCTTACAACACCAGGTTAAACGTCAACAGGTTTGTTTCGAATCACTAGCTTTCGGAGCACTGCTCCTTCTTCAGGTGAATGAAGAGGTGGGTTCCAGAAGCATATACACAGACTAAGTCAAAGATGCAATACGATACTTTGAATGTGAGTCTTTGCAGATAATTAAGTCTACAGGTCCAGATGGAGCAACTGGAGAGAGGGATAATCACAGGTTAAAGAGTGTGAATTGTCTCAAGCCAGGACAGTTGGCAGGATTTTGCAAGTCCAGGCCAGATGGTGGGGGGTGAATGTAATGCGACATGAATCCAAGGTCCCGGTTGAGGCCGTACTCATGTGTGCGGAACTTGGCTATAAGTTTCTGCTCGGCGATTCTGCGTTGTCGCGGGTCCTGAAGGCCGAAAGCTAGTGATTCGAAACAAACCTGTTGGACTTTAACCTGGTGTTGTAAGACCTCTTACTGTGCTCACCCCAGTCCAACTCTACATCCAGATTTTATGGGAAAGCTTTCTGACTTCCACCCTTTTGTGAGGGCCACAAAGAATCCAGCACGAGTTGAAGGATAGAAAGAAATAACATTTATTTACAATAACATATGTATACAACAGCAGCAACAACTTCCCTTGCTGCTCACTCTCCTCTAGCCGGTTCCAAACTGGCCAGCTTTATTTATGCAGGAAATCTGCCAATGATTTCTCCGCCTCCCCCCCTCATTGGGAAAGCTCATACTCCCAAAGGATTGTGGGATTGTCATTAGTCCCCAGCAAGTGGTAAGCAGGCAGATAATAATGTCCCTCCCCCCCAAAGTCCAAGGAATCCACCAAATACCCTGGCGAAGGAGGGCGTAGGACTCATTTTGCCGCAGGCCGGACACCATTTGCATGAGGCGCTGGATTGGGCGGCGTGTAACGAGACGGAGAATGGCACTTCCGTGATGAACGGTGTAACGATTATACCTCCACGGCCCGTGGGCCTGAGAATCCCCCCTCTGAGGCGTCCTGTGTCTCCATCTCGGAGTCGGAGTCCACTGCCGCCGTCATCTCGGTGTCTCTATCTCCTACGGCCCCTTTTATTTTCCCCAAACCAGCTGGAATACATCTGGGTACCGTCTGAGCACCTCAGTCAACCCTCCAGAAACTGTTTGGAGGATGTGCTGCCACTGCAGTCGCAAATGGCGTCACCAGTCCCGACCCAACAGGCTGGGCCCGTGGCCGCGCACCACGATAAGTGGGAAACACCCCTCCTGGCGTCCATAAACAACAGGGGTCATCTTAGTTCCTGCAATGTCTAATGGTTCCCCCGTATAGGTGGCCAACCTGGCCTGTGTGTCGGTTAATGTAAGGGTCTGTATACACTGCTTGATGCAGTCGAATGTCCTCTGGGCGATCACGGAGACCGCTGTGCCAGTGTCCAACTCCATCTCAAGCGGGTGACCATTGACCCATACTGTCACCTTAATGGGGGCCACACGGGGAGCTGCCACACAGTGCAGCTGCAGGCAGTCGTCCTCCGTCTCCACATTCTCGGGAGTAGTCGCTGCAGGTTCATCCAAATGGAAGGTACGGCCCCTGGGCTGGCCCCAGTTTCTGTCGGAACGACGGCGAGTGGACCCGCGTCTGCGACAGGGTCGGCGCCCACAAGTCTGACATGGACATCGCTCCTCATGCATTGGTTCTGGAGAAGGCTCCCTTCGGGGAGGAATGTCCGACGGCCACTGGCGTCGATCCGACGTCACCTCTTCCAAGGTACTGCAGGGGTGTGGGGGGACACTTTCGGATGGAAGGGGCTGCGCTCCAAGGCATGCACCTCCATTGCCTGTAGCTCCTGCACTCCCCGTTCTGCGCTCTCTCAGGACAATACTATTTGAATGGCCTGCTGAAAAGTCAATGTTGGCTCAGCTAACAATTTTCTCTGGGTGGCCGCATTGTTAATACCTCAAACCAAACGGTCGCGTAACATTTCTGACAAGGTCACACCATAGTCACAGTACTCCGCAATCCTGCGTAGCCTGGATAGAAAGTCGGCAAGGGATTCTCCTGGGGTCCTCTCAGCGGTATTAAACCGGGAACGCTGGACTATCGTGGACGGGGTTGGGTTAAATGTTGCCCCACTAAGTTCACAAGTTCATCAAACGTTTTGGTGTCCAGCGCAGCTGGGTACGTAAGGCTCCTAATCACCCCAAACGTATGCGGGCCGCAGACGGTGAGCAATATGACCACCTGGCGCTTGTTTACAGTGATGTTGTTTGCCCGGAAATAGTAACGCATCCGTTGTGCGTACTGGTTCCAGCTTTCCAGGGCAGCGACAAAAACATCCAAACGTCCATAGAGGCATGGTGTAATAGAAAACAACTTCCAACCTGTATCCAACAAAAATCCAGGGAGGTGGCTTCAGCAGTGTGGACAGCTATTCACTTTAACCCTCATCACCAGTTTTGTGAGGACCACAAATAATCCAGCATGAGTTGAAGGATAGAAAGAAATAACATTTATTTACAATAACATATGTGTACAACAGCAGCAGCAACTCCCTTGCTGCATACTCTCCTCTAGCCGGTTGCAAACTGGCCAGCTTTATTTATGGAGGGAATCTGCTAATGATTTCTCCGCCCCCCTCATTGGGGAAGCTCATACTCCCAAACGATTGTGGGATTGCCATTAGTCCCCAGCCAGTGGTAAGCAGGCAGGTTATAACACACTCAAAGAACAAAGAAAATTACAGCACAGGAACAGACCCTTCAGCCCTCCAAGCCTGCACCAACCATGCTGCAGTTCTGAACTAAAACACCCTACCCTTCAGGGAACCAAAGTCCTCTATTCCCATTTATTTGTGTATTTGTCAAGATGCCCCTTAGAACATAGAACATAGAACAGTACAGCACAGAACAGGCCCTTCGGCCCTCAATGTTGTGCCGAGCCATGATCACCCTACTCAAACCCACATATCCACCCTATACCCCTAACCCAACAACCCCCCCCCCCTTAACCTTACATTTATTAGGACACTACGGGCAATTTAGCATGGCCAATCCACCTAACCCGCACATCTTTGGACTGTGGGAGGAAACCGGAGCACCCGGAGGAAACCCACGCACACAGGGGGAGGACGTGCAGACTCCACACAGACAGTGACCCAGCCGGGAATCGAACCTGGGACCCTGGAGATGTGAAGCATTTATGCTAACCACCATGCTACCCTGCTGCCCCTTAAAAGTCACTATCGTATCTGCTTCCACTACCTGTCCCGGCAGCCAGTTCCAGGCTCCCACCACCCTCTGTATAAAAAAAGTGCCTTGTGCGTCTCTTTTAAACCTTGCCCCTTGCATTTTAACCTATCCCTCCAGTAATTGACTCTTCCACCCTGGGAAAAAGCCTCTGACGATCCACTCTGTTCATGGCCCTCCACATCTGTGACTCAAGTGAGAACAAACCAAGTTTCTCCAACCATAGCTAACGCCCTCCATACCAGGCAATATCTTGGTAAATATTTTCTGTGCCCTCGCCAAAGCCTCCACATCCATTTATTAAAACTGTGCCCTCCCCAAACCCCATTTTGGACAGTACATCCATCATGTACTTTTGCGATTTTATGTCAAAAGCCTTCTCCTGGTTCAGGCTGATGAAGTCAGCATCCACACCTCTGTCCTGCACATAGGCGATTGTATCCCCGAGTAACATGAGGCTATGCAAGATCTTCTTGCTGGATAAAGAGTAGGACTGTTCAGGGTTGACCACTGCTTCCAGAGCACCTGACCCCATTGGCAATGACTTTGGACAGAATTTCATAGTCAACATTCAACAATGAAATGGGTCACCATTTTCTAATTTCTTCCTTTTCCCCCTTCTCTTTGTGGATGAGGGTAAGGATACACTTCTTCATGGATTCTGACATGTCCCTGGCCAGAAGCATACTCTTGCATACCTCCAGCATGTCAGGGCCGATCCAGTCCCAGAGCAGAATAAAATTACAGCAGGTAAGCCATTGCTTCCCGGAGCTTTACTCTTCCCAAATCTAACTCAGTACATTTTATGCCGACATCACTTCTGATAGAAAATACCACAAGTGGCAAGGATGAGTTTCTCTCAATGTATTTTATGTCACATTACAACCAGGTTATTCTGGGAAGATGGTTTAACTTGAGTGGAAGATCTAAATAGATTTGAAGAATACTTTGTCAGCTTTGTGTAAAGTATTTCAAAACGTTTTTGGCTACTTCATCGGTGAGAAGGCCTTGTGCCACTGATTCTGACCGTATTTTACTTAATCCTGAAAATTTAACAATTGGGCTTCACTGCAATTTCCACTTTATTAATGTTTTCTATATGAAATAGAGGAGCAATAGAAGAGGGTCATTGGGAAACTGGCATTGGACAAAAGGAGACCTGTGATCATTGCTGGTAGAAATGGGCAACACCGTGGTTAGCACTGCTGCATCACAGCGCCAGGGACCTGGGTTCAATTCCGGCCTCCGCCTGTCTGTGTGGAGTTTGCACTTTCTACCTGTGACTGTTGGGCTTCCTCCAGGTACTCCGGTTTCCTCCCACAGTCCAAAGATGTGCAGGTTAGGTGGATTGGTAAATTGCCTCTTAGTGTTCATTCGGTTAGGTGGGGTTAGTGGATTACAAGGATATGATGGACGTGTAAGCCTAGGTAGGATACTATTTTTAGGGTCGGTGAGACTTGATGGGCTGAATGGCCTCCTTCTGCACTGTAGGGATTCAATGAAATACAGGCAGAGGAATTTTCAACCCGATTTGTGCTAGCAATGCTGTGTCGGCGAAGATTCACCATGCTGCAATCTGACCTACATCCAAATTTCATTACAAGCACACATTACCAATGGCTGCTAAAATCACATCAGCTACTAACGTTTATGCCTCAGGCGAATTCCAGGCTTCCAAGGGAACATGAGCCAATCTGTGGTACATCAGTGTATCAAGAAGATGACTAATGCACTGTGTACCAAAGCAACAAATATTTTCCCCATGGACAACTGGCAATAAGAGGCTCTTGCACTTTTTCAAATGCAGATCCTCAAAGTATTAGATCTCTTTGTGAGGCTTTCACTGCATTTAATATTGGATTTAAGTTTTTAAACCACCCCAGTCACACTATTTGAGGTCAAGTCAGCAGAGCCTAATTCATTATGTCCATCATGATGCCATGAACACATCTGCAGGCTTGAGTGCATGTATGTACCTGGCAAAATGCCAAAAGAATTGACTCTACACTTCAATTCAGCAGAGAGCCAGATGCATAACTGTGCATTTGCTGAAAAAAACCCATGCAGCCTCCCTGCTTCCCATTGCTAAAATGGTCAGTGACTAAGGCTTTCAACACCCGCACAGAATTTGCAACCAGCTGGCATGCGTCACCTGACTTCACTCTGGCCTGGGCATGTACCTCATTCGTATCATCAGTGCAACCCTAGCGAACCAGGCACCCACCACGTAATGCCTGAACACCTATTATTTATAATCATAAAACTGAGAGCAGATTTATCTGCTCTCACAGCTTTGGGCAAATAGATTGTGACAACCACATCTGCCAGACGTGCTTCACATTGTAGCAACAGAGTTACCCTCAGCCCCAAGTAAAGCATCTTTCCTCTGCTATACTTATGCCAGGAGAACACCCAAACAATCATCACTGAAAGGGGTAGTTCTGTCATGTTCTCTTGCTCAGCTACCATTACTGCAGCAGAAGAAAAGTTTTATTCAAATAAAGCAAGAGCCTTTCCAGAGCTTACGTACATTTGATTTGTTGCTCCCTTTCATTCATAATGCTTCCTGAGGTGTGGAAATGCAAAGGGAACACATTCAAATTATTCAAAAGAAACGTAACTTGCTGAATCCATCAAATTTCAAGTTCTCAATGGAACATAGCTTTATTTTTTCCAGGGGTAACGAATCATCCCCTAAATTTGTAACTGTTCTTGTTTTGATGTAACTGTGGGAACACATTTTTGACTTAATCCAGTTGAATCTACCTTTTAGCAAATATGCTTACATTACTGTATAAGCATGACTGATCACAGGATAACATGTCTTGGCTAGTCCACCGCTATCCTGAATGAATGCCATTATATCAGAATCTGACAGTGGGCAGAAAAGAAAAAAGAGAAGCAGAAGCTACAGAATAAAGTCCTGTGTAGTTGCGAGTGAAGAACACTGTCCATTTTGGAATAATACTGATGCTCATTCCCTTTCCTTGGGGACAACGATCTGACATAACATTCCAAGTTAGTTGGATTGGATCATGATAGAATGGTGCGTCTGAGCTGAAGCAAGAGATTTGGCAATTAACCTTTTTTTTAAAAAAAAGCTCAACGTGTAATACTTGCCCTACCCAAGCAGAGAGGGAGAAGGACTCTCTTCAGTGGGCCATTACAGTCCAATATCCAGGGAGAAATTTTCCTATCTTACCCTAAGTGAAGAACAGTGGCCTGGTTTCTCCATCCCGCCGCGCCACATTTCTGCCTCGACCCGCCGGCGGGATTCTCCGTTACGCGGCCGGTCAATGGAGTTCCCCATTGTGGGGCAGCCGTGGAGAAACACTGGGTGCCGGCAAAATGGAGAAACATGCCGCTGGAGAATCGCGCCCAATGTGTTAAATATCTCTGTTTGACTAAGGAAGTCCTCATTGAAATCCGCCACCAGTTGCAGCCACAAATATGCCTTTAGAGCAGAGTGGCTTTCAAGTTGGCCAAGACCAGGAACTTTTATTCATCTGATTTCTTTCAGGCTAGAGCAACACCACCACTTTGCTGTCCACTGTTGCATAAAGGAGCTCATTGAGTCCCTGAATTCTAAGAGAGCAGAATACATCTCAATCTCTTTTGCAAGAGATAAGCCTGCAGAGTGAGTACTGGGTTTTGTGAGGATTTCAGGCTCCCTGGTGCAGGTTGCAACTATATCATAGAATTTACAGTGCAGGAGGCCATTCGGCTCATCGAGTCTGCACCGGCTCTTGGAAAGAGCACCCTGCCCAAGGTCAACACCTCCACCCTGTCCCCATAACCCAGTAACCCCACCCAACGCTAAGGGCAATTTTGGACACTAAGGGCAATTTATCATGGCCAATCCACCTAACCTGCACATCTTTGGACTGCGGGAGGAAACCGGAGCACCCGGAGGAAACCCACGACACACGGGGAGGATGTGCAGACTCCGCACAGACAGTGACCCAAACCGGAATCAAACCTGGGACCCTGGAGCTGTGAAGCAATTGTGCTATCCACAATGCTACCATGCTGCCCAAACTGACTGCGTGCAATTACTTTGCAGGTGACGCATGTCAATTTTTGGGGTTGGGCCAGGTCAAAATCCTGGAACTTTCCCCCGAACAGCTCTCTAGGTGTACCTACACAATTTTAAGAAGGTGGCTCACCACTATCTCCTCAAGAGCAATTAGGGATAAGCAATAAGTGATAGCCTTTCCCGCGATGTTCACATCTCAGAAATTAATGAAGAAGCAATGTACTCCACCCCCTCAATGTCCAGTTGGTGTGCGA
The DNA here is from genome assembly GCF_902713615.1 of Scyliorhinus canicula. Classification (NCBI taxonomy): domain Eukaryota; kingdom Metazoa; phylum Chordata; class Chondrichthyes; order Carcharhiniformes; family Scyliorhinidae; genus Scyliorhinus; species Scyliorhinus canicula. The sequence goes on along the minus strand of NC_052147.1, from coordinate 75,887,353 downwards.
ACATACTCAACGAATCATGCAAGTCAATGATGTGCTGTTTTCTGGCAGCAGTCATAATGCTTTTGTGCTGTTCCATCCATTGTACCATCTGTATTTGAATCTGTATTTGAATACTAGGGTGACTACTGGACAACAATGGCTGTCCCATGACCACATGGCTGATGAATCAGACACACAGCCGAGACACAAATGCCATGCATAAAATGAAATAAAAGCATATCATGAAAACCTTGCTGTCACACACAATATGATCAAGCAGATCACTGGGGTGTTTAAACAATACTTCCATTGCCAGACAAACAAGGAATCCTGGGATACAGAGCACAGCATGTGCCAATGTTCGTCATGGTCTACTGCATATTGCACAATCTTGCCATCTTGAGAACATAAACCTTGCCACCAACTATACAGCAACCAGTTAATGAGGATAAGAAGGAAGGAGGGAAGAAGATAACCAAAAGGACCCCTTTTTAGATCTGGCTGCCTGGTAAACACAACTCTAATTCCCTATTCATCAACAGTGCCACACCTTCCCTTCCCTCTAATTCGATATGTTGGTCACAATGCTAGAATAACAGCCATCATGAAATAAGAATTAGGAAATAAATTTGGAAATCAAACACTGGCATAATGTGCTCCTGTACAGTGCCTGCAGCATGGATGGTAGAAAGCTTTCTAGTTTCAGTTGCGTGAGCAGCTCTGGTCCTAGTAGACCCAGCTATGGACTGCACCACCTTAGCATGGGTGGCAGCTGTCACTGGCACTGCTATGTCTTGGGCAGCATGTCAGCAATCCCAGAAATGTGTTAGAGAAGAGATTGACAGACTGTTTGACACCCTGCATGCTCCTTTAATCACAATACCTGCAGCCATAATGGTAGCAATCTCAGCCTTTATTGCAACAAGCTAAGTTTGCCTAAGAGCAGTCTGTGATTACCTGACACCAAGTTGAGTTTGCATGACTTCATGTCTATGCTGCAGTATCCAGATGTTGAGCGACCTCTGCTTGCGCTGCGATGACAGCTGAGACACCAGTCATCAATTACTGCATCCATGATGGATCTACAACTGTTCTCATGGAGTCGGTCACCATTTGCATGCTGGAAAGGATGGACCTCAAGCTCTAACCTGAGGCAAATTGGTGCCTCGTTCCTCCATTCTCCAGAGGGCCAATCCATGGCTTATAAAGGAAATTAGAAATAGTATCCGATCCAAGGAAGAAGCATACAGATTGGCCAAGAAAAATCATAGGTCTGAGGATTGGGAGCAGTTTAGAATTCAGCAAAGAAGGACAAAGGGATTGATTAAGAAGGGGAAAGTACAATCCGAAAGGAAGCTTGCAGGGAAACATAAAGACTGACATGAAGAGTTTCTATAGATATGTGAAGAGAAAGAGATTGGGAAAGAGAAATGTAGGCCCCCTAAAGACAGAAACAGGGGAATGCATAATGAGGGACAAAGAAATGGCTGAGCAATTGAATACATATTTTGGTTCTGTCTTCACAAAAGAGGACACAATTCAGACACCAGAAATGTTGGGTCAATGAAAGGTTTAGTAAGAGGGAAGAACTGAGGGAGATCAACATTAGTAGAGAAATGAGCTGGGAAAATTGATGGGATTGAAGGCGGATAAATCCCCAGGGCCTGAGAATCTGCATCCCAGAGTGCTTAAGGTGGCGGCTCTGGAAATAGTGGATGCATTGGTGGTCATCTTCCGGGATTCTATAGACTCTGGAACTGTCCCTGCAGATTGGAGGGCAGCTCACATCATTCCAATATTCAAAAAGAGAGAAAGCAGGGAATTATAGACCAGTAAGCCTAACATTGGTAGTGGGAAAATGCTTGAATCCTTTATCAAGGACTTTATAGCGGAACATTTAGAAAGCAGTGGCAGGATCAGCCAGAGTCAGCGTGGATTTATGAAGGGAAAATAATGCTCGACAAATCTGTTGGAATTCTTTGAATATATAACCAGTACAGTTGACAAGGGGGAGACAGTCAATGTGGTATATTTAGACTTTCAGAAGGCGTTTGACAAAGTTCTGCATAAGAGATTATTATTCAAAATTAAAGCACATGGGATTTGGGGAAATGTATTGAGGTGGACAGAAAACTGGTTGGCAGAGAGGAAACAAAGAGTAGGGATTAATGGATCCTTTTCAAATTGGCAGGCAGTAACTAGTGGGGTACCACAGGGATCGGTGCTGGGATCCCAGCTATTCATAATATATATTAATGATTTGGATGAAGGTGTAGCCACCGAAGCTGGCCACTTCCAAACATGAAATGGAGAATTGAAACGCATGCAGAGAAAATTGGACAATGTCAGAAAGGCAAGCAGGTTGCAGAACCTCTCTGTGTATTCTGTCTGTGAAGAAACCAGACAGCATAGAAACTAGCAAGTTTGCATACTAATTGAGCGATTCCCGGGCACAATGGACACAACAATTAGCTGCAATCGAAACATTCTATAGCAGGTCAGACTTCTTGGTGCCAACGGAGTCTGAAACAAAAGGACACAAACAAGTTAGAAAGAACCGCCCCGCGATCGAGGAACAGCCTCAATATTGGGGGATTCGTATCAATCGATTGGGATGAGACCCAATCGATTGCCAGTGAGTTAGGGGACCGCCCAAAAGGGCGCGAAGCCCCTGGGACCTATAAAAGTAAGGTCCCAAGATGAATTCGATCTCTTAGCCGGCCTCTCTCTCTTAGCCGGCCCTCCCAGCAGAACACCTTTGCAGCAGCTCTCTAAGAACTTGAACGTGAGAAGGAGCCTCCATACGTTGGAGTTCAATTGCCTGTCCTTGACGAAACCTGTCTGATCCTCCCCTATCACCCCAGGGGCACAGTCCTGAATCCTAGCAGATAAGATCTTGGCCAGCAGTTTGGCGTCTACATTCAAGAGCGATATCGGTCCATCAGACCCACACTGTAGCGGATCTTTCTCTCGTTTGAGGATGAGTGAAATTGAAGCCTGTGACATTGTTGGGGGGAGGGTCCCTTTCTCTTTGGCCTCATTGAAGATCCTTAGCAGGACTGGGCACAGCAGTTCCGAACATTTCTTGTAGAATTCTGCAGGGTAGCTGTCCAGCCCTGGGGCTTTGCCCGACTGCATGTCTCCTAAACTCTTTACCATCTCCTCCAGCTCTTTCGGGGCCTCCAGTCCATATACCACATCCTCTTCCACCTTTGGGAACCTCAGTTGGTCCATGAATTGCTTCATTCCCCCCCCCCCCCCCGGCGGGGGCTCTGACTCATGCAATGTACCGTAAAACGCCCTGAAGACTTTGTTCACCCCCTCTGGGTCTATGACCATGTTGCCCTCCTTATCCCGTACTTCCCCAATTTCCCTGGCCGCCTCCCTCTTGCGAAGTTGGTGCGTCAGCATTCTACTCGCTTTCTCCCCATATTCGTAGACAGCCCCTTTGGCCTTCCTCAGCTGTGCTACCGCCTTCCCAGTGGTCAGCAGGTCGAATTCCGCCAGCAGCCTCCGGCGCTCTTTCAGTAGCCCCGTCTCGGGGGTCTCCGTGTAGCACCTGTCTACTCTGAGTAGCTCCCCGACTAGCCTTTCTCTCCCCGCTCTTTCTTTCTTCTCTCTATGAGACTTGATTGTGATCAACTCCTCTCTGATAACTGCCTTCAGGGCCTCCCACACCGTGGACGCCGCTACATCCTCCGTATCATTAGTTTCCAGGTAATTCTTGATGTTCCTCCTGATCAGCGCACAAACCTCGCAGCAGCCCCACATCCAGCCTCCATAGTGGGGGCTGACTTCTCTCCCCCCACATGACGCAAATCCACACAGTGTGGAGCAAGATCAGAGACTGCAATGGCCAAATATTCGGTCCCCTCCACCCTGCGGATCAATGCCCTGCTCATCACAAAGAAATCTATGTGGGAGTAGACTTTGTGGACATGGGAAAAGAAAGAGAACTCTTTCGCCCTCGGTCGGGTGAATCTCCATGGGTCTACGCCCCCTACTAGTTCCATGAATTCCCTCAGTTCTTTAGCCGCCGCTGGTCGCTTCCCCGATCTGGGGTTTGACCGGTCCAGTACAGGTTCTATAACTGTGTTGAAGTCACCCCCCATAATTAGATTGTGTGAGTCTAAGTCTGGAATTTTACCCAGCGTGCGTCTCACAAATACCACGTTGTCCCAGTTCGGGGTGTAAATGTTCACTAGCACCAGCCGGGTCCCCTGCAGTTTCCCACTGACTATTATGTATCTGCCCCCCCTCGTCAGCTACAATATTCCCTGCCTCAAAAGCCACCTGTTTGCTGACCAGGATTGCTACTCCTCTGGTCTTTGAATCCAGCCCCGAATGGAACACCTGGCCCACCCACCCTTTTCTCAATCTTGTTTGGTCCGCACGTTTTAGGTGCGTCTCCTGTAGCATGGCTATGTCTGCCTTTAGCCCCTTTAAGTGCTAGAACACGCAAGCCCTCTTGACCAGCCCATTCAGGCCCTGCACATTCCACGTAATCAGCCTGGATGGGGGGCTAGACCACCCCCCCCCCCCCCCCCCCGCCGATTAGCCATCTACCTTTTTTGGCCAGCCACGAGCCTGCGTCCCCCGCTTACTGAGCCCTCCCGTTGGAGGCCCCCCCCCCCCCTCTCCCTCTGTTCCCCCAAGTTGGCACCTTTTCTGTCAGCCAAGCAGCATCCCATCCACCCTTCCAGCAACCCCATGACCCCAAACCCCCAAGTCAAGCACCCGCTTGACACTGGCTCTCCCCCCATTACACTTCCGTGAATCAGCTGACCCATGCTGACCCTGGCCGCTCCCGCCTCTGTCTCCGATCACTCAGATGCCTCATTTTGCGGGCCCCTCCCCCCCTATGGAAAGCCTAACTTATCAGCTTGAATGACCCCCAAAGAACATTTTCCGTCCCCTCCCCCCAGCGAAATAAAGAGCCAACCCCAGGCGCAAACCTGGCCCCATCAAAGACACAGCCCCAGCTGCAAGGACAGCAGCCCCACGTGTAGGGCCCCTCCCCTCCCTCTGCGGCTAAGTTCTACAAAAGCCGAAAACTTGGCCGAAGAAACAGGGAACAAACAGAAGTAAGAGGAGACATGTCGCTGCCTCCGGCTACTCGGCAATTACCGTCCTCACCAGAGTAATGTCCCTGTGTGGCTGTCCTTTAGTTCGAGTCCAACTTTTCTTGCTGAATGAAATTCCATGCCTCATCCGGTGTATCAAAGTAATGGTGGTGATCTTGATACGTGACCCACAGCCTCTCCGGATGCAGCAGCCTGAACTTCACCCCTTTGCTGTGGAGGGCCGCCTCAGCACGGTTGAATCCACCGCGCGTCTTGGCCAGTTCTGCTCCCAGGTCTTGGTAGATGCGGATTACTCTGTTCTCCCACCTGCTGCTTCGCTCCTTTTCAGCCCATCATAGGACTGGTTCCTTATCTGAGAAGCGGTGGAACCGCACCACCATGGCCCTCAGCAGTTTATTCGTTTTGGGTTTCCTTGCAAGGACTCTGTGCGCCCCATCCAGTTCCAGAGGCCGAGGGAATGCTTCTGGCCCCATCAGGGACCCCAATAATGTGGTCACGAATGCGCTTGCGCCTGACCCCTCTGCACCCTCAGGCAGGCCCAGAATGGTCAGGTTCTGCCTCCTGGACCTGTTTTCAAGGTCTTCCAGCCTCTCCTGCCACCTCGTGTCAGGCGTTGTGAGCCTCCACCCTGACGGCCAGGCTCAGTATCACGTCTTTGTTATCCGAGACCTTTTTCTCAATCTCCTTGATTGCTTTCTCCTGCACTTTCTGGGTCTCAACCATTTTCTCCATAGAGGCCTTGATTGGGGCCAGCATCTCCGTTTCCAGGTCAGCAAAGCAGCTTCTTAGAAACTCCTGCTGTTCCCGCGACCACTGGCCCCACGCTGCCAGTTCCAAGCCGGCCGCCATTTGCTGATCCTACCCCCGTTCCTGCCGCTTCTCGCTGGTCGTTTGTTTGGCTGACCTTCCCCTGGTCCCCTCCATAAACTGCTGTGGGAAGCCTTCTTCCTTGAAAGGGCCCATTAGCCCGTTAGCGGCGGGAGCTGCCGAAAACGCGACCTACCCGCGCATGGCCGCCACCGACAGTCTTCTTTCGTTTACTTCAATACTTTTCTTCTCTTTCTCGCGGGGAGGTTGGTGAACTTGGGTTTCCTGATCTGGCTGCCTGGATCTCAGCTCCGCACTGGCCCGGCTTGTGCCCCGCTTGAACTTGCCTGGGCCACACTTATCGGCACCTCTGCTCCATTGCCACAGTACTCGGGCCCCACACACCCCGGCCAGTTTTTCTGCTGAGGACATCCGATTTTTGGGGTTTTTTAAAAATAAAAATTTTCCCCCTTCGATTGGGCAGATAAGCCCGAAGTACCATAGCCTGCGCAGGATCCGCCCAAGATGCGGCCGTCACTCCATGCCGCACCGGAAGAGGCAATTGAGTTTTTGAGAGACAATGAACTGGCAGGAGGGGAAGACATTGAACTTTGGAGGAAGTGTGAGGAGATGTTGGGTCTCTCTGCCTTTTGGTTCTATTGTTTTTCTTCTTTGGGTGATAGGGAGGGGAGAACCTCACTTCTTTGAGGGGTCAATATTTGTGGGGTTCTTTGGTGGGATGCTGGAGGATCATGGAGGGTCTTATTTTATTGTTGTTTACACAATGGAAGCATGCAAGCAGGGAAGGGGAAATCAGTGGGGGGTAGGATGTTTGCGCCATGGACAGAGGCTGCCAAGCTAGCTGGGTGGGCTAGTTAACGGGTGCGCAGTGGGAGGGGGTTGGGGGGTGGGAGAGTCGGCAGGTGGTTAGAGGGGGCTGGGATTGTTGTTTTGTTTGGGGGAACTGCTGATGGGGGTGAGGCTGTCAAGGTGCAATAAGAAGGAAGTTGGTGATCGTGGACATCCATGGGCAGGCCTGTGGGGTCTTGGGCCCGGAGGCTGGTCCTAGAAGGGTTATGGTTGACCGGCAGGGCAGGGGAGGAGGGCAGGGTGCCCTCGACCAGGTTGGTCACATGGAATGTGAGGGGGCTGAATGGACCAGTCAAACGATCGCACATGTTCGTGCACTTGAGGAACTTGAAGGCGGACGTGGCCTTTTTACAAGAAACACATTTGAAGATCAGGGACCAGACTAGCTAAGGAAAGGGTGGGTTAGGCAAGTCTTCCATTCAGTATTGGATATGAAGGTGCGGGGGATGGCGGTGCTGATAGGGAATATTGTAGCAGATTCGAGAGGAAGTTTGTGATGGTGAGCGGCAAATTGGAGGGGATACCAGTGGTCTTGGTGAATGTTTGTGCCCCAAATTGAAATGAAATGAAAATGGCTTATTGTCACGAGTAGGCTTCAATTAAGTTACTGTGAAAAGCCCCTAGTCGCCATATTCCGGCGCCTGTCCGGGGAGGCTGGTACGGGAATCGAACCGTGCTGCTGGCCTGCTTGGTCTGCTTTAAAAGCCAGCGATTTAGCCCAGTGAGCTAAACGGGTGTTGAGGAATATCCTGGACCTGGACTTGCACCAATTGATTTTGGGGGGGGCCTTAATATGGTTATCGAGCCGAGATTGGACGGGTTTAGTCCGTGGCTGGGGAAGGTGGGGGGAGGGGCGGGGGGGGGGGAAACCGTGGAGATTTGGGAGGCTGAGGGCGAAAGAATTTTCGTACTGCTTCCATGTTCACAGGGTGTACTCGTGGATCGCTTACTTCATGGTGGGGGTGGTTGACTCAGGGTATTCGGCGATTGTGGTCTCTGAGGCGGACTTGCAAGTGGACCGGGATGGGGGGCAGTGCTCGCAGTGGACATTAAACGTGGGGTTGCTAGCAGATGAGGTGTGTGAGCGGATGAGGGCCGCTATTCAGAGGTATGTGGAGTTGAATGACATGGGTGAGGTTGCTCCCACCATACTATGGGAGGCGATTAGGGCAGTGGTCAGGGCTAGTTTATATCGATCCAGGCGCATAGGGATAGGACGGAGCAGGCAGAGATGGGTAGGCTGCTGGATAGGATTCTGCGGGTGGACAGGTACTCGGAGGTCCCGGAGGCAGGGTTGTTGAAGGAGCGGCAGAAGCTCCAGATAGAGTTTTGGCTGGTGTCTACGGGGAAGGCAGTGGGGCAGTTAAGGCGGGCCGAGGGGCAGTGTATGAATATGGGGAGAAGGTGAGTGGGATGCTGCCTCACCAACTTAGGGAGCAGGAGGCGGCGAGGGATATCGGAAAGGTGAAGGATGGGAGGAGAAGAGTTAGAACATAGATAGAACAGTACAGCACAGAACAGACCCTTCGGCCCTCGATGTTGTGCCGAGCAATGATCACCCTACTCAAACCCATGTATCCACCCTATACCCCTAACCCAACAACCCCCCCCCCCTTAACCTTACTTTTTAGGACACTACGGGCAATTTAGCATGGCCAATCCACCTAACCCGCACATCTTTGGACTGTGGGAGGAAACCGGAGCACCCGGAGGAAACCCACGCACACACGGGGAGGACGTGCAGACTCCACACAGTCAGTGACCCAGCCGGGAATCGAACCTGGGACCCTGGAGCTGTGAAGCATTTATGCTAACCACCATGCTGCCCTAGTTGTTCTAGACCTGGTGGGTGAGAATGGGCTTTTCGAGGGATTCTATAAGAGGCTATATGTGTAGCCACCTAAGATGGACACTGGGCTAACAAGATGGAGAACTGCTAAGACTGCAGGGAAAAAGCAGTTTAGCCAAGACAAGCAGTCTGCAAAGACTGATTAGCATTTTGCACGCAGCAAAACTAGTTTCTGGCCAGGTGGAAGATCTCAACCAAAGGTGTTAATAGCAAAACGCTTTGCATATTAATGAGGCAATCCAGATCTGGGCACACACAATAGCAACATTTGGTTTTGAATAGATACTTTAAGTGAAGGCCCAGACAAAACGGCACCAAAAGTATCCATCACAAAAGACCATAGAGACCGCCCCCTCCATCGAGGAGAGACCCTCACATTGGGGGATTCGAAAGATATCGATTGGGAGCTGATCCAATCGATACCTGAAGGTAAAAGCCCGCCCCAAAAAGGCACGGACATTGGGGGCCCTATAAAGATAGATCCCCACACATGGTCCGGTCTGTTTTTGTGCTCCGGCTTTGACTTCGACCCAGAACTTCGACTTGTATCCTGACTCCAGCCATTGAGCACCAGCCGCCGAACCGTAAGTGACAATACGACGCTCGCTACGCGAACCAGCCCTACTAGACCCCCAGCGACCAGCACACTCTCTGAAGGTTACAGACCAAGATCGAAACGAAGGCCTCGCTCCCTGACCTTGCCTGTTCCTGTTTAGTTAAGTATTCTGATCGCTTAGTTTAGTTGTAGCTTAGTCCCTTAGCGTGTGCATGCGTATTTATTATATTTGTAATAATAAATACTAATCGTTTGGAACTTACTAATCGGTGTATAGTTTTATTACTTTGAACCTGACCTTGGAATATTTGTGAGGTGTTTATACGACACCTGGCGACTCCCGAGCTGACAATACACATACCGAGCCTAGCAGTGTTAAGCACACGGCCTTTAAACGGAGGCGTGTTAATACACTCCAATAAACGCGAATTACACTCAAGTAAAACGTGCAACATATGAATCTGAACTCCTGGCCGGGGGAGAGGGAATGTGGAAATTTCTGGATGGGTTGGAGTTCCCCAAGTTGGAGGATGACCTGGTAGAGCGCTGGGGGCCCCCATTGGGCTGGTGGAGGTGTTTGAGAGCATGGGGGCAATGCAGGCAGGGAAGGCCCCGGGCCCAGATGGGTTCCCGGTAGAATTTTATAAGTGGTTTTCTGGGGATCTGGGGCCCCTGCTGGTAACGACATAAAATGATGTGAGGGATAAGAGGGAGCTTCTCCCTACATTATCACAGGCTTCAATATCCTTAATTTTGAAGAAGGATTAAGGACCCGGAGCAGTGTGGGTCCTACCGCCCAATATCGCTGCTAAATGTGAATGCCAAGCTGCTGGCAAAGATCTTGGCCTCGCGGATTGGGGATTGTGTGCCGGGGTGATAGGAGAGGATCAGACAGGGTTTATAAAAGGGAGGCATCTGTCGGCTAATGTTAGGCGATTATTGAAAGTGAAAATGATGCCCCCAGAGGGACAGAATGTGGAGGTGGCAATTGCTCTGGATTCGGAAAAGGCGTTTGATCGGGTAGAATGGGAATATCTGTGGAAAGTACTGGGACGGTTCGTATTCGGGCAGGGGTTTGGCCCGGTTGCTGTATAGTGCGCTAGTAGCGAGTGCAAGGATGAATCGGGTGAATTTTGGGAATTTCTGACTAAATCGTGGGACACGGCAGGGATGACCACTCTCCCTGTTGCTTTTGCCTTGGTGAGAGAATCACTGGCAATGTTGCTTAGAGCATCAAGGAGCTGGAAAGGAATAAAGCATGGGGAGGGGGGGGAGAGCATAGGGACTCGCTATACGCGGACAATCTGCTGCTTTATGTATCGGATCCACTGAGGGGTACTGTGGGGGATCATGAACATCTTGGAGGAATTCGGCTGGTTTTCCGGATATAATCTAAACATAGGGAAGAGTGAAATCTTGTGATCCAGACAAGGGGGTAGTAGAAGAGGTTGGACGAGCTGCCGTTTAAAGTTGTGGGGACAAAGTTTAGTTACTTGGGCATCCAAGTGGCGCGGGGATCGGAACAAATACATAAAAGGTGGGACATGTTCCGTTGTATTTGCCGGGGTGTGCGGGGGTGGGGGGGGGGGGGGGGGGGGGGGGGGGGGGGGGAGGGCGTTGCAGACCGTGAACATGATGGTTCTCCCAAGTTCTTATCTGTTTTTCACATCCTTCCAATCTTCAATCCAAAGGCCTTTTTCAGGAAAATTAACGCGCTGATTTTGGGGTTGTGTGGGTAGGGAAATCTCCTTGGGTAAAGAAGATGCGGGTGGAAAAGGAGATGGGGGGGGGGGGGTTGCAGCAGGCTGGCCTTGTGTTATAACCTGCCTGCTTACCATTGGCTGGGGACTAATGACAATCCCACAATCCTCTGGGAGTATGAGCTTCCCCAATGAGGGGGGGGGGGGGGGGGGCGGAGAAATCATTAGCAGACTCCCTGCATAAATAGAGGTGGCCAGTTTGGAACCAGCACAGAGAGAGATAGAGGAGTGAGCAGCAAGGGAAGTTGCTGCTGTGTATGCATATTATTGTAAATAAATGTTATTTCTTTGTATCCTGAAAACTCGTGCTGGATTCTTTGTGGCCCTCACAAAACTGGCAACGAGGGTTAAAGTGAATAGCTGTCCACACTGCTGAAGCCACCTCCCTGGATTTTTGTTGGATACAGGTTGGAAGTTGTTTTCTATTACACCATGCCTCTATGGAAGTTTAGATGTTTTTGATGCTGCGCTGGAAAGCTGGAACCAGTACGCACAACGGAAGCATTGCTATTTCCGGGGAAACAACATCACCGAAAACAAGTGCCAGGTGGTCATATTGCTCACAGCCTGCGGCCCTCATACGTTTGGGGTGATTAGGAGCCTTACGTACCCAGTTGCGCCGGACACCAAAACGTTTGATGAACTTGTGAACTTAGTGGGGCAACATTTTAACCCAACCCATCCACAATAGTCCAGCGTTCCCGGTTTAATACCGCTGAGAGGACCCCAGGAGAATCCCTTGCTGACTTTCTATCCAGGCTACGCAGGATTGCGGAGTACTGTGACTATGGTATGACCTTGTCAGAAATGTTACGCGACCGTTTGGTTTGAGGTATTAACAATGCGGCCACCCAGAGAAAGTTGTTAGCCGAGCCAACATTGACTTTTCAACAGGCCATTCAAATAGTATTGTCCTGAGAGAGCGCAGAACGAGGAGTGCAGGAGCGACAGGGAATGAAGGTGCATGTCTTGGGACTCAACCTCTTCCGTCCAAAAGCGTCCCCCTGCACCCCTGCGGTACCTTGGGCGAGGCGACGTCCGGATCGACGGCAGTGGCCGTCGGACATTCCTCCCCGAAGGGAGCCTTCTCCAGAACCAATAGATGAGGAGCCATGTCCGTGTCAGACTTGTAGGCGCCGACCCCGTCGCGGATGCCGGTCCTGGGAGCACCAGAGGCGCCGTCGTTCTAACCGAAACTGGGGCCAGCCCAGGGGCAGTACCTTTCATTTGGAAGAACCTGCGGCGACTACTCCCGAGGACGTGGAGACGGAGGATGACTGCCTGCAACTGCATTGTGTGGCAGCTCCCCGTGTGGCGCCCATTAAAGTGACAGTACGGGTCTATGGTCACCCGCTTGAGATGGAGTTGGACACTGGCGCAGAGGTCTCCGTGATCGCCCAGAGGAGATTCGAATGCATCAAGCAGGGTATGCAGACCCTTACATCAACCAACACACAGGCCAGGTTGGCCACCTACAGGGGGAACCATTGGACATTGCAGGAACTATGATGACCCCTGTTGTTTATGAAGGCCAGGAGGGGCGTTTCCAACATATCATGGTGCACGGCCACGGACCCAGCCTGTTGGGTCGGGACTGGTTGTGCCATTTGCGGCTGCAGTGGCAGAACATCCTTCAAACAGGTTCTTGAGGGTTGACGGAGGTACTAGGACAGTACCTAGATGTATTCCAGCCCTGTTTGGGGAAAATAAAAGGGGCAATAGCCCATGTCCAAATCGAACCAGGAGCCACGCTGCGCTATTTCCAGGCGCGCTAGATGCCTTATGCCTTGATCGATAAGGTAGAAGGGGAGCTCACTCGTTCGGAGTCCTTGGATATTATCAGGCCCGTCCGTTTTGCTGACTGTGCAGTGCCAATTGTACCTGCAATGAAGCCAGATGCCACAGTTCACTTGTGCGGCAACTATAAACTTAGTGAATACGGCTTCCGGGCTCGACTGATATCCAATGCCTCGCATAGAGGATCTCTACACGAAGCTTGCAGGCGGACTCTCGTTCACAAAATTAGATATGAGTCATGCCTACCAACAGTTGGAGCTGGACCCTGCCTCCCGGCCATATGTAACGATTAATACACACCGGAGCCTGTATGAATATACATGTTTGCCCTTTGGAGTATCCTCTGCCTGCGCTATTTTTCCATGCGTTATGGAGGGCATTTTGAGAGGTTTACCGCGTGTTGCTGTCTACTTAGATGACGTTTTGATCACAGGGACGTCAGAGCAGGAACATCTGGAAGATTTGGAGGCTGTCCTTAGACGCTTTTCGGAGGCTGGAGTCTGTTTACGTCGCACAAAGTGCATCTTTCAGGTGAAGGAAGTAGTCTACCTGGGTTATCGGGTGGACCGCGAAGGTTTGCACCCCGTCGCAGAGAAGGTGCGCGCGATTCAACAGGCCCCCGCCCCAACTGACACTTTGCATCTTCGTTCGTTTCTCGGCCTCATAAACTATTACGGAAAGTTCCTCCCTAATATGGCAACAACGCTGGCCCCATAGCACCTTCTGCTAATCACACCTGGGTTTGGGGTCAGCCGCAAGAAACCGCTTTCCGGCGGGTAAAACAATTGTCGTCGTCTGGGTTACTAACCCACTATGATCCTGGAAAGCCTTTGCTTGTCACATGTGATGCATCCCCGTATGGTATTGGGGCCGTCCTGTCCCACAAGATGGAGAACGGGGCCGAGCGGCCGATAGCTTTTGCCCCCCGCACATTGACTGCAGCAGAAAAAAAGTACGCGCAGATTGAGAAGGAGGTCTTTGCGAAGAAACGTTTCCACCAGTACGTATACGGCCGCCACTTCACTATCGTGACTGATCATGAGCCAATGCGGGACTTATCAGAGAGGATAAGCCAATACCGCCCATTGCTTCCGCACGGATTCAGCGCTGGGCTTTGTTGCTCGCTGCATACGAGTATTCTCTGGAGCACAAACCAGGAACCCAGATAGGGAATGACGACGCACTGAGCCGATTGCCTTTATCGACCGGCCCCATGTCGACCCCCACGACCGGTGAGGTGGTTGCAACCCTAAATTTTATGGATACCTTGCCTGTCACAGCATCACAGATCTGTGAGTGGACCCAGACGGAGCCAGTCCTGTCAAAGGTTCGGCACATAGTCCTGTATGGTGGGCAGCATAGACAGCTCCCAGGCGAGTTGTGGGCATTTTCCTCCAAGCTGTCCGAATTCAGCGCGGAAAACGGCATCCTTTTGTGGGTGACGTGTGTGATTGTCCCGGAAAAAGGACAGGAGCTGATAGTGAGAGACTTGCACAATGGGCATCCAGGTGTGACCAAAATGAAAAGGTTGGCCCGGAGTTATGTCTGGTGGCCAGGCCTCGACACCGACATTGAGAAGGTGGCCCAAAACTGCTCCGTTGGAGCATCAGAAGCTTCCGCCGGCCGCGCCCCTACATCACTGGGAATGGCCAGGGCGGCCTTGGGCGCACTTGCATGCGGATTTTGCCGGCCCTTTTCAAGGATCCATGTTCCTTCTATTAATCGACGCTCAGTATAAATAGCTAGAAGTGCATAAGATGGGAAGCACAACGTCCTGCGCAACAATCGAGAAGATGCGTTTGTATTTCAGTACGCATGGCCTCTCCGAAGTGCTAGTCACGGACAACGGCACTCCGTTCACAAGTGAGGAGTTTGCGAGGTTCATGAAGATGAACGGCATACGCCACATCCGCACTGCCCCTTACCACCTGGCTTCAAATGGGTTGGCAGAGCGCACAGTGCAGACATTCAAACGAGGCCTAAAGAAGCAGTCTTCCGGGTTGATGGACACGAGACTGGCTCGTTTTTTGTTTTCATATAGGACCACCCCCCCATGCGTTGACTGGGGTAGCTCCCGCAGAACTCCTAACGGGCCGGAGACTTCGCATCTGCCTTAGCATGGTTGTCCCGTACATTGGCGCAAAAGTACGCCGAACACAAGAACGGCAGGGACATGGTTTTTCCCGGCATCGGCCAATTCGGCAGTTTACGCCCGGTAACCCAGTGTTCGTTCGGAATTTTGCTGGTGGTGCCCAGTGGGTCCCTGGCGTAACCTTTCTCCAAACGGGCCCTATCTCTTACCAGGTGCAAGCTCAGGGTCGTCTCCAGCGCAAACATGGAGACCATGTTCAGTCCAGAAAACTATCCCTTCCAAAGATTCCCCGCCTCAGGAGCTCATTTCTACAGCCACAGAGACCAGACACAATGGGAAGTATTCCTCACAATCTTCCTCTGGTGCCTCACTCAAAGCCTGCGCAGGTCATGACAGAACTGCGTTGAGATAAAGACGCCAAAATGACGGAGGCAGCAGACTCTGACTCGGAGATGGAGACACAAGACACCTCAGAGGGGGAATCCTCGGGCCCACGGGCCGTGGATGAACAACCGTTACATCGTTCATCACGGAAGCGCCGGTCTCCATCTCGTTTCATGCCGCCCGATCCAGCATCTCGTGCAAATGGTGTCCGGCCTGCGGCAAAACGAGTCCGACGCCCTCCTTCGCCAGGGTCTTCGGTGGATTCCTTGGACTTTGGGGGGGATGTTATAACCTGCCTGCTTACCATTGGCTGGGGACTAAGGACAATCCCACAATCCTATGGGAGTATGAGCTTCCCCAATGAGGGGGGCGGAGAAATCATTAGCAGACTCCCTGCATAAATAGAGCTGGCCAGTTTGGAACCAGCAGAGAGAGAGAGAGGAGTGAGCAACAAGGGAAGTTGCTGCTGCTGTTGTGTATATATATGTTATTGTAAATAAATGTTATTTCTTTGTATCCTGTAAACTCATGCTGGATTCTTCGTGGCCCTCACAAAACCGTGCCAAATATAATGAACTGTTACTGAACAGTGAATATAGCCATGATTAGGAAGTGGGTAATGGGGGAGGGGTCGATGTGGGAGTGAAAGGAGCAGCCTCTTGTGAGGACACCAGCATAAGGGCACTGTTGACATCGCCTCTGCAATTCTCGCCGGCCAAGTACTCCGCAAGCCCGGTGGCGGCCCCGAGGGTGTGGGGACAATGGCGACAGCATCTGAGGTTGGAGGGCGCCTCGGTGTGGGCACCGATCTGTGGTAATCATAGATTTGCACCGGCAGTGTTGGATGCGGGGCAGGGACTGAACAGTTTGGGGACCTGTTTGTGGGGGGCAGTTTTTCGATTCTAAAGGGATTGGAAGAGGAGTGTGACTGCCCAGTGGTTCCGGTGCTTACAGGTGCAGGATTATTTATTTTTTAATTTAATTTTAGAGCATCCAATTAATTTTTTCCAATTAAGGGGCAATTTAGCATGGCCAATCCACCTACCCTGCACATCTTTGGGTTGTGGGGACGAAACCCACGCAATCATGGGCAGAATGTGCAAACTCCACATGGACAGTGACCCAGGGCCAGGATCAAACCTGAGACCTCGGCATCGTGAGGCAGCAGTGCTAAACACTACGCCATCGTGCTGCCCCAGGTGCACGATTATGTTAGGAAGCAGATGACACCCTTTCCCGACCTGCTGTCCCTGTGGTGTCGAAAGCAGTAGGCGAGGGTAGGGTGTCTGAGATTTATAAGGAGTTAATGGACTGGGAGGGAGCCCGATAGGAGAAGTTAAACAGAAGTGAGAGGAGGAGCTGGGGAGAGAAATGGAGGCTGGGTTGTGGGACGAGGGTTTGAGGAGACTGAATGCATCCTCTTCGTATGCTAGGCATGGCCTGATTCAATTCAAAGTAGTCCATTGGGCCCATATGTCGGTGGGCAGAATGAGCAGGTTTCTTGAGGGGGTGGAGGACAGGTGTGGGGGAGGCCGTCGAACCATGTTCACTTGTTTTGGGCATGCCCGAAGCTGAAAGGGTTCTGGCAGGGGTTCGCAGACGCAATGTCCGCTGTGCTGATGGTGATATTCGGAGTGTCAGAAGGTCCGGGAGTCCAGGAGGCGCGAGAGACTGACGTTTTGGCTTTTGGCAATCACTGGTAGCCTGGAGACGGATTTTTTTGGGAGTGGAGGGATCCGGGGTCGCTGAAGTCGGGGGTGTGGGTGAGCGACCGTGCGGAATTCCTTAGGATGGAACAAATCAAGTTCACCTTGAGAGGGTCAGTGGGGGGGTTTGCGTGGAGATGGAAACCATTCATCGACTTTTTCAAGGACAGTTAAGGCGTCAGGTGGGGGGAAAGGGTGGGAAATTAGGGTTAAAAATGGGGAAGGCAGGGTGGGTGGAGGGGAACAGCAGGAAGGGTGGGTGGAGGGGTGTGATTTATTTGTTATGAGATTTCCGGTTTGTTCTCTTTTTGGTTTTGGTTGTGTTTAATCTAGATAGAGATAAACGCCTTAATAAATATATTTTTTTAAATGGGTGAAAGAATCATATCATTGAATTTACAGCGCAGAAGGAGGCCATTTGGCCCATCGTGTCAGCACTGGCTCTTAGGAAAGAGTACTCCACTTAAGCCCATGCTTCCACCCTATCCCCATAACCCAGCAACCCCACCTGTCCTTTTTTTGGACACTAAGGATAATTTAACATCGCCAATCGACCTAACCTGCACGTCTTTGGACTGTGGCAGGAAACCGGAGCATCCAGAGAAAACCCACGCACACACGGGGAGAATGTGCAGACTCCGCACAGACAGTGACACAAGCCGGGAATCGAACCTGGGACCCTGGAGCTGTGAAGCAATTGTGTCAACCGCTGTGCTACCGTGCTCCCCTAAGCCAAGAAGTTGGGTTGTAATGATGAGAGGGATGCAACTCAAGGAGTGCACATTTATACATCTGCATCTTGTAAATCAGAATAGATTATGGATAAGGGGAAGTGGAATGTGAGGAGGAGGATCAAGTGTAAGCATTAAGTTATAGCTTCAGCCCTCCGACTGGACATGGCCTCAATCATGGCAGCTGTACTGATGGTGAGCAGCTTCTTTTTCATGAGGGGAAGAACATCAATCATAGGATCATATAATATCTACAGTGCAGAAGGAGGCCATACGGCCCATTGAATCTACACCAACCCTCTGAAAGAACACCCCATCCAGGCTCACTCCTCCACCCTAGCCCTGCAACCCCAATTAATCTTTGGATACCTCGGGGTAATTTAGCACGGCCAATCCACCTAGCCTGCACATCTTTGGAGGAAACTGGAGCACCCGGAGGAAACCCATGCAGACATGGGGAAAACGTGCAAACTCCACCCAGTCACACAAAATCAGAATTGAACCCCGGTCCCTGGCGCAGTGAGGCAATAGTGCTAACGCCTGTGCCAATGTGCCACCGATGTTTGCCCCCCATTTTGTATTAAGTATTTTCATTGCGCTTTTCACATTTTATATCAATGGTTACAGAACAAGATAAAGTCAACACATGCATCAAAAATTACAACTCCAGCAGCTGTGGTTGCCTTTGCTATTTCCCTTTGTCCTTCTCGGTTCTCACCTTCCACTTGTCATGTTTCCCGTGATGTTTTCCCCCTCCCACTGCACCCCTTTTTCCTCTCCCTCCTACCTGCCCCAACCCCTTTTCCACCTTTCCTGCTGCCCCTGCCTTTCCTCTCAATGTTTTGTTGTCTTTTCTGATGCTCCCCCCTCCGCAAACGTATCGGTTGTTGGTTCCGAACATTTCTTGGAACATGCTGATGAACAGTCTCCACGTGCCGTGGAATCCTACCTCTGCTCTTTTAAAGGTGTATTTTATTTAATCTAGTTTGACAAAGGTCGGACAGCCAGTCTGCAGTTTCAGGTGGTGCTACCAGTCGCCAGCCGAGCAGGAGTCGTCGGTGGGCGATGAGGAAGGCAAAGGCTAGGGCATCCACCCTTCTCCCCTTGAAGAGCTCTGATACCCTGAAGACCGCCACCAATGGGTAGAGCTCCATCCTCACCCCCACAACTCTGGACATGGCCTCAAAGAAGAACGTCCAATACCTGACAAGCCTGGGGAAAGGCCAGAACATGTTGGCGTGGTTAGCCGGACCACCCTGAAACCATTCACGCTTGTCCTCTGCCTCCAGGAAGAACCTGCTCATTCTGGTCCTGGTTAGGTGCACCCTGTGCACCACCTTTAACTGCATTAGGCTTCGCCCTGCGCACATGGAGGTGAAGTTTACCCTGTGCAGTGCTTCGATCCAGAGTCCTTACCCTATCTCCCTGCCTAGCTCTTCCTCCCACTTTTCTCTTGTTTCGTCAAGTAGTGAGCGTACCTCCTCCAGTAGTCATCCATTCATGTCTGCACAGTTCCCGTCTCCTAGTTTGCCGTGGTGAGTAGTCTGTCCAATAATGAGTGTTCTGGTGTCTGGGGA
This sequence comes from Scyliorhinus canicula, assembly GCF_902713615.1. Lineage (NCBI taxonomy): Eukaryota > Metazoa > Chordata > Chondrichthyes > Carcharhiniformes > Scyliorhinidae > Scyliorhinus > Scyliorhinus canicula. The sequence goes on along the minus strand of NC_052147.1, from coordinate 75,868,161 downwards.
ATGTCATAGTTTACTTGCGGAGGAAGTTTTTGATTTGATTGTACCGTAGCTCATTCCCTTTCGGGAAATGGAGCTTGTCTATCAGTTCTCCCAAGGTTGCTACTCTTACTTCTACCTACATATCACCTACCATCAGTGTCTCTTTGTCCTGTCTCCACCTTTTGAAGGAGGCATCCATTATTGCGGGAGTGAATTTGTGGTTTTTTGCAGATGGGGGCCATAGTGGACGTCCCGGTTAGACCAAAGCGGTATCGCAGTTGGTTCCACGTTCTCATCGCAGCTTCCACCATTGGGCTTTTTGAGTATCTGGCTGTGGGGGGATGGGCGTGTGGTTGTGGCTAGTGATTGGAGGGATGTCCCCATGCAGGAACACGTCTCCATTCTGACCCAATCTGCTCCCGGTTTCTTGAACCCATCCCGCAACCTTTCTGCAGTAGCGGTGATAGAATTAGAGGTTCAGGTGGGCCAGGTCTCCCATGTTCCTTCTTCTTTGTAGAATTTTCTTCCTAAACCTTGGGCGCTCACCCTCCAAACACCATGATTATCAACTTTGATGAAGAAGACCTTGGGGATGAAGATCGGGAGGGATATGAACAGGAAAAGGAACCTGGACAGTACGTTCATCTTAATCGTCTGCACACTCCCCGCTAGGGAGAGTGGAAGCGAGTCCCACCTCTGTAAGTCCCTTTTTACCTCTTCCACCAGACTCATCAGGTTTCATTTGTGGATCCTGTCCGGTCGTGGGCCATTTGGATCCCTCGATATCAGAATTGGGTCTGAGCCAGCTTGAACAGCAACCTCTGCTCCCTCTCCCCTGCGGGTTAACAGGGACGATTTTGTTCTTGCTCAGGTTAAGTTTATAACCTGATAAGGCTCCGAATTCCCTTAGGAGTTCCATTATTCCTTTGGTGTTGGCTAGTGGGTTTGAGACGTAGAGCAGCAGGTCATCTGCATCGAGTGAGACTCTATGCTCGCTTCACTCCTCGGAATGCCTCTCCACCCATTTGTTGCTCTAAAAGCGATCGCTAGTGGCTCAGCTGCCAGGGCAAATAGTATCGTGGAGGGAGGGTACCCCTGCCTTGTGCCTCTGTGCAGCCGAAAGTATCCAGAGCTGGGAATGTTTGTCCGTATACTCATCATGGGAGCGCTTTACAGTAGTTTCGCTCATAAGGTGAAACCGTTCCAGTACCTCTATTCAACTGTGTCGAAGGCCTTCTCTGTGTCCAGCAAGGTGATCACCTCTGGTGTCCACTCCCCAGGTGGGTCATGTTGAGCAGGCAGCTGATATTTGCTGTTAGCTGTCTGCCTTTGACAAAGCCTGTCTGATCTTCCTCGACTACCTCTGGTACACAATTCTCCAGACATTTTGCCAGGGCCTCTGCTCGGACTTCAGCATCGGTGTTTAAGAGTGAGATGGGTCTGTATGACCCACATTCCGTTTGGGTCTTCGGTTCTTTTTAGGGAGCAGTGATATCGATGCCTGAGGCCGCGTTGGTGGCAGGGCTCCCCTTGATAACGAGTCAATGAACATCTTCCACAGGTGCAGAGCCAGCGCTGTCACGTATTTTTTGCAGAAGTCCATCGGGAATCCACTTGGCCCCAGCGCCTTCCCTGCCTGCATGGAGTTAATACTCTCCATGACTTCCCCCGGTGCTTCGAGGCCCTGTCCCTTTTCATCTGCCACGCCTGGCATGTCCAGACTTTCGAGAAACCGCTTCATCTTCGAGTCCCCTTCTGGGGACATGGAGGTGCACAGTTCCCAGTAGAATGTCACAAAAGTCTTGTCAAACTTGTCTGCTCTGTGACTAGTTTGCCATTCCTGTATAAATGGAATAGCGTAGGTCAGATAGGCTTCAGATGGTTTCACAGGTCGGCGCAACATCGAGGGCCGAAGGGCCCGTACTGCGCTGTAATGTTCTATGTTCTATGTTCACCTGCGCTATTTCCCTTGTGGCTGCTTGCTTTCTCAGCTGGTGAGCCAGCAGGCAGCTGACTTTACTTCCATACTCATAAAAGGTCCCCTGTGTCTGGCAGAGCTGATTTATTGCTCTTCAGGTGGACAGCACCTCAAATTCCATTTGTAGTTTTTTTTCCTCTCAGTTGGGAATGGGGAGTTCTGCTGATCCACCGTCAGTATCGAGTCAACCAACTGTTGCCGAGCTGCTCTCTCCTATCTCTGAGGGCTCTTAATGCTATAATCTTCCCCCTTCAGTGCCTCTCAGAATGTGGAGGGTTTGACCTCCTTGTCATAATATACACACAACTATATGATGGTGCAGAGACAGACATTGATTGACACACAGGATGACCAATGAACACACAGAACACAGCAGCCAATCACCAGACAGGACATGGCCACTATAAAGCCAGAGGGCACTAGTTTTCCCGCTCTCTTGGGATGCAGCCTCTGAGACAGTCAGAGCTCGTGAGCAACAACTAGAATATCCACCATGTGGTAGTAAGATAGTCTGGTCAGGTTAGCCTCAGGTCTCCAGTCAACTCAGCATAATGTCAACCCACAGTTAAAGTATGTTTAATAGTTAAGAGTTCAATAAAATAGAGTAGCATTTCTTCAAGTGTTGGAAGCCTGTCTCTCTCACTGCTATGGTAAACGCAGTCCTCGCAGACCCAGCTTACCCAACACATCACTTCTCATTCTGGTTGCAGGTTGCATATCCATCGATGGGTTGTGATATCTTCTCATAGAAGGCCTTGTTGGCAAGGAGGGGTGCGTCCAGCCTCCATGCACCAACTTCACATCCACATAGTGTGGAGCATGTTTGGAGATTGCTATTGTGGAGTATTCGTCCCCTACCGCCCCTGGAAGTATGGATTTCCCCAGAACAACAAATTCAATCATGATGTAAATCTGTGGACTTGGGAGAAGAAAGAGTGCTCCCTCTCCATTGGGTGTGTGAACCTCCATGCATCCACTACCCCCAGCTGCTCCATTAAGTAGCACTTCCATGGGGCAGCACGGTAGCATAGTGGTTAGCGCAGTTGCTTCACAGCTGCAGGGTCCCAGTTTCGATTCCTGGCTGGGTCACTGTCTGTGCGGAATCTGCACGTTCTCCCCGTGTCTATGTGGGTTTCCTCCCACAGTCCAAAGATGTGCGGGTTAGGTGGATTGGCCAAGCTAAATTGCCCTTGGTGTCCAAAAAATGTTAAGAGGGGGTTACTGGGTTACGGGAATAGGGTAGATACGTGGGCTTCAGTAGGGTGCTCTTTGTTAGGGCTGCTGCAGACTCGATGGGCTGAATGGCCTCCTTCTACACTGCAAATTCTATGAAGTAATTCAGCTCTCTAGCCATGTTTGGCTGTTTCCGCAATTTGGGTCTGGATTTGTCCATCCGTGGGTCCTGTGCGCAGTTTAAGTGGCGCCCCCCCAATGATGAGTCGGTGGGAGTCTGTGTTGGGGATTTCTGCAATGGGTTTCTTTACGAAGTCTGCGACGTCGCAGTTAGGGGTATACACAATCACAAGCACCATTATTCATGACATACTGTCCCCCTGGGTCAGTAACTGTCTTTGTCACTGTGAAGGCTGTCCTCTTACTGAGTATGGCCACCTCCCTAGCTCCTGTCCCGTAATACGCTTGGAACGTCTGCTCCACCTAGTGTTTTCTTAACCTCAGTCAGTCCTTCTCCCTCAGCTGCGTCTCTTGGACAAAGCTTACGTCGGCCTTCAGGCTTTTCAGGTGAATATTCTGATGGGAGAGTTTCAGTCCCCCACCTTTTGTGGGGTCAGCCATACTCACCATGTGAACATGCCCCTGGACTCTGGGGTTTCCCTTTGTTTGGGGGCTGTCCAAGATGGCTGTCGATGCTATATTTACCCTGTGAATATGCCCCTGCATTCCAGTGTTTTCCTTTGTTTGTGAGCCATCCGAGATGGCAGCGACCAACCTGTTGCAACCAGCGTTCTATCACCGACCCCCCCCCCCCCCCCCCCCCCCCCCCCCCCCCGGCCCATCTATCCCTCCCGTCCCCTCCTCCCTGCGCCTCTGTGGATTCCCAAACACCTTCTCCTCCCCTGATCATTGCCCCTCCACGCCCCGCCCTCCCCCACCTAGTTGCACCTCCCCCATTCTGTCAGGCACTGCCTCCCTGTCAGGAACTGCGTCACGGCCCCTCCTCTCCCATTACTTCCCTGTACTAGCATACTCCTAGTGTGGTGGCTTCCCCCCTCAAGATAGAGATCTCTCCATTCCCTGTCCATTGTAGGAACTCCTCCATCCTCACCCATTCTGCTTCTGGCTCCCTTACCCATGCTCTCACTCTATCCGCTGTGTTCGCCCAGTGATTGTACAGCAAGTTGGGAGGGCCATGCCTCCCATGCTTCTCGTTCTCTGTAGAACCTTTTTGAGGATCCTTGGATTCTTCCCCCCCACACAAACGCCATGATCATTTTGTCTATTGTGGTGAAAAAGGCCGTGGGGATGTAGATCGGTATGGATCTGAACAGGGCAGTATGTTCATCTTAACCGCTGTACCCTCCCCACCAGGGAGAGTGGGAGTGTGTCCCACCTCTGAAGGTCCTGCTTTACTTCCTGCACTAGACTAGTCAGGTTCCATCATGGATCCGTGTCCAATCGTGGGCAATTTCTATCTGAATTAGTGGAATTTGTTTTGGACTTGTTTAAACGGCAGTACCTCCAGCTCTGTCCCTCTCCCTTGCGGGTTCACTAGGAAGATTTTACTTTTGCTTAAGTTGAGTTTTCAGCCTGAGATGGTTCTAAATTCTTTTAGGAGCGACATGATTCCCTTCATGCTGCTTTGGGGGTCTGAGACGTAGAGGAGCAGGTCATCCGCACAAAGTGAGACTTTGTGCTCTCTGCCCCTCTTTTGATCCCCTTCTAATTCTTAGCTTCTCTGAGGGTGATCATCAGTGGTTCGATCGCCAGGGAGAATAGCAGCGGGCATCCCTGCCTTGTGCCCCTGTGCAGCGTGAAGTATTCAGAACTGGTGGTGTTATCCACATGCTCGTGTTATGGGCCAGGGTTTAGAAAAACACCAAAATATATTCTGGAGTTCACCTGACCTATAATTGTTTATTGATTTTGGTTACGATGAGCACAAGAGCTTGCCTTTCAGGTGTTATTCAACAGAGTTCTTAGGTGCTTTGAATCAAAAAACAAGCTTTATTCTCCAAATTTAGATAACACTTGTATAAACACACAGTAAGAACTATCAACTACAAACATAAAGACCCCACACAGCTACAGTAATCTATGTAAACCCCTTAATGAATCCCCCCTTAACTGTTCCAATTCAATAACAAAATCCAAGTAAAACCAGAAACCCCTTTTTCAAAGGCACTCTTACTGGTATCAGAATTGTTGATACTCTGTTCCCCTTTTCAAACAGCAGGTTTGAATTCCTTCCAAAAAGCAATTATCCCTTTTAAGTTACCAAGTAGTCTGAAAACAGCCTGTATAATGAAGAGAGAAAGACACTTCTTTCAACCTGTGCAGTTCAAAACCAGTCCAAATTCACAGCAAAAGTGAAACTCAGAGCTGCAGCCCAGCTCTACCCACACAATGACATCACTGAAGCCATGTGATAAGGCAAAAACATTTCTTAAAGGGTCACTCGCATGACACTCACCATGGGAGTGTTAAACAAGAGTTTCACCCAGGCAGTGAACCCTGCTCTGAGCCTAAACTTCTCCAGTACCTTCATGAGGACTCTGTTGAAGGCCTTTTACTGCGTCCATGGAGATGATCACCTCTGGTGTTCTCTCCCTGGGTGGGGTCATTATCATGCTCAGCAAGCACCTGTTGTTTGATGTTAGCTGTCTACCCTTAACAAAGCCTGTCTGGTCCTTTGTAACCACCTCTGGCACTCAGTTTTCCAGTATTTTCATGACTACATCGAGCAGTGAAATGGGTCTCCAGGACCCACATTCTGTTGCCAGCAGAAAGTCTTTAACTTTCTTAGATATCAGCGAGAATAAGTCTTGTGCTAGCTTTTCTGGCAATGTGCCCCTTGCTAGCGAGTCTGTGAACATCTCCCACTAGTGCGGAGCCAGTGCCGGAACAAATGTTTTGTAGAAGTTCGCTGGGAAGCAGTCTGGTCCTTGGCCTTCCCCGCCTGCATCGAGTTGATGCCGTCCATGACGTCTCCCAGTTTTAGTGGTGCACGCTATCTAAAATGACACGTGTAGTTGCCTCAGAGATATTGAACTCAACAATTCACTGCCCCATCTGCTCAGAAATGCTTTCCAATGCTTCCACATCCTTCCTATAATGAGGTGACCAGAACTGCACACAATACTCCAAATGTGATCTCACCAGGGTCATGTACAGTTGCAGCATAACCTCGCGGCTCTTAAACTCTTATTAACCCCTGTTAATAAACGCTAACAGACTATAGGCCTTCTTCACGGCTCTATCCACTTGAGTGGCAACCTTTAGAGATCTGTGGACTGAACCCCAAGATCTCTCTGTTTCTCCACATTCCTCAGAACCCTGCCGTTGACCCTGTAATGCGCATTCAAATTTTTTCTACCAAAATGAATCTCGATTTCCTCCTTGAGCTTCCTTAGCTCTCAAGTGAGGAACCTCCTCCACCACCCTCCGGTGAGGGGGAGCCCCATATGCAGTTTGCCGTTCCCTCTCATTCTGATGTGGCCGGCACTTTGTCTGCCATCTCGACTGCTTGTTTCTCCAGGCTTATACCACTTTTTGCTGCTTTCAGGCCTCTGGAGCTACTGTTCCTCGGCATCTTATCTTGTGCTGTTGTTAGGTAGGGTGAGGGATCCTTTTTTTCTCTGTTTTAACGTGCTATTTTGAACCTAATTTCGGGGTCGCATGAGGAAGGCCACCTTTCGTGTGTCCGCTCAGCACATCCCTGTAACCGGAAGTCGACCATATTTGTCCCCCATTGGTTAGGTGCTGCTACCTCCAGTTATGTAAGAGAGAATGATGTGTCTCAGTGAGTTTTGCTGCCATGCTTGAATAACTGGCAGTGTGAGGTGTTGATGTGATACTTGCAGCTGTATTAACCATGTGTAGGTGATAAGAAACTTTGAATGTTAGATACAAGTCGTGATAGAAATTGTTGATTGATGAGTCATTGAGGTGTGGTGCATTGAGCAGTGTCAGAGGCTAGTGGTGCACCAAAGCGACATTTGCCGGGACTCTCTGTTTCTGAGACTAAGTGTTGACGCTGACGCAGAATTCGTGGACTTTCAAGACAGCAAAACAGGCGCCGAAACTGAATCGATTCAGTAATTGTGGAGGGGTTAGCACCAGTGGCAGGTGGAACACAATCGATTCCAAAGAAAGACGGTGCGGGATTCGCTGGGTCCATGATTGACACTCGGGAGGCTGACGAACTGCAGCCTCATATACACACTTCATTCCCCACACACACCATCCCAGCCAAAAGATGGCACTGGTTGTGCTGGAACATGCCCATACATCTGATGGGCCGGCTGGGGCCAGAGGGCACCTAGGGGGGTGGCATGAGGGGGGACACCTATACGACCCGTGTTCAGCGTGGGCTATTAGCAGCACGTCCAGCTGCATGGCTACCTTGCTGGCTGCAGCAATGGTGTTCCCTGCCCATCCACACCAAACCCACAGCCTACCTCCTGGCCACAACCTGCTACTCCCCCCGGCCAGTGGCACAACTGTCAGCAAACTATGCCAAAATTGGTCACTCTCCGTACTCCCTCTCTCTCCCTCATCAGCTACGATGCCGGATTCACAATTTTTAAAAGCACAAGCGAACCGTGGCGTCTGGAACTCGGCCCATCGGAGGCGGAGCATCGCGGAGGTCCCGGAGAATACCGGGTTGGCCCGCTAATGATATGGAAACGGTGTTTACTGTACGTGTCTTCTGGACCGCATTGACGCCGCTGTCAAGGTGACGGAAAATTGCAATTTGACGTCAAACCGGGGCCCGCCGCGTAATCTATTCTCCGCCCATTTGCATTTCGTGATTTCACATCAGCCAACAGAGAATTACGCCGTATGGCATTTGAAAGTGTATTCACTCACTTTGACTACTTGTGAAAGGTCATTTAAGGGCAGCACGGTGGCACAGTGCTTTGCATTGCTGCCTCATGGTGCCGAGGTCCCAGGTTTGATCCGAGCTCTGGGTCACTGTCTGTGTGGAGTTTGCACATTCTCCCTGTGTTTGCGTGGGTTTCGCCCCCACAACCCAAAGATGTGAAGGCTAGGTGGATTGGCTACGCTAAATTGCCCCTTAATTGGAAAAATGTAATTGGGTACTCCAAATTTTAAAAAATAACAAATAAATAAATAAAAAAGTGAACGGTCATTTAATTTTATGCAGCCTTACATCCAAGTCCTCAGGGCTGGACCCTTGTGGTTTGCTGCTATAGTCATCTGGATCCATTGCCTTCATAAAGTTTGACCGGAAGGCATCCTGGAGATATATATATATAGTCCTCCTCTGCAGTTCCTCGGCCAAAGCCTCCAGTGCAGCATTGAAACTCATTGAAATTTAGTCCACACTCACCCTTACAATGCCTTCTCTTGCCAAAATGCCGATCCACTCTAAGTGGTGCAGACCAGCTTCTATTCGTGAAAGCAGTGCAAAAGCCAAGAGAGCGTAACAGTTGAGCGTATAACTTGGCAGCAACATTTCGATAGTTGAGTTCAACTGTGCATTTGCTTCTTGACTGAAGCTGTTATATCATTTGCAGACTTGTATAAATGAACATTCAACATTATTTTGGTAGGAACATGTGGGTCAAAATATTTTGTCTGTGAAACTTTAATAGCAAAAGAAGTGCAAATTATTGCAGAACTCTATGTTGGATGTCACAGAAAAAACATCAAAATTGTGAATAATGCATAATGCAAGTAAGCAAATAAGTTATTTTCCTCCTGACTGTTTTCCCCTCAAAAGCTTTATGTTATTGGAGTACTGCATGCACTGGCAAGTTCCAGATATACTTGAAGCTAGACAAAGTCTCAGCAGCTAATTCAAACACAGGGAGAAGTGTTACAGGAAAGCCACATTCAATGTCTTCCGTATTCAAGGTATTCGCACAAAATACCTTGGGTCACATGATATGGATCAGGTGCAGAAGTCCTGGCTATGGTTTGCCTACCAATATAGAAGGCCAACTGCATTTGATTTGGCTGCTGAAAATCATTGTCTAGTCACTAGCATGTTACAACCTCTATAGAACATCCAGTGCAGAAGGAGGCCATTCGACCCATCAGGCACACTGGGCTAAATTGCTGGCTTTTAAAGCAGACCAAGGCAGGCCAGCAGCACGGTTCAATTCCCGTACCAGCCTCCCCGAACAGGTGCCGGAATGTGGTGACTAGGGGCTTTTCACAGTAACTTCATTGAAGCCTACTCGTGACAATAAGCAATTTTCATTTCATTTTCATTTCATTTCACTTAAGCCCTCATTTCCACCCTATCCCCGTAACTGCCCCTCCTACCCTTTTTTGGTCACTAAGGGCAATTTATCATGGCCAATCCACTTAACCTGCACGTCGTTGGACTGTGGGAGGAAACCAGAGCACCCGGAGAAAACCCACGCAGACACGGAGAGAATGTGCAGACTCCGGACGGACAGTGACCCAGCGGGGAATCAAACCTGTGACCCTGGTGCTGTGAAACCACTGTGCTAATCACTTGTGCTACTGTGCATGGTGGGATATCAGGGAACTAGCAGCAACTACAGAACATTACTGAGTATGACACACAGCCTTCTTGATCTGAATGGCTCAGTATTTCACCGTACAAACATAATCAATGGATCATTTGAGCAGTAATGTTTTCCTTTCAAAGTGAAACCAATCTCTATTCATGAGTTGGACACAGAGTAAGTGATTCAAGTAATATGTACCAGGTGTACCAAAACTCAAAGTGTACTTTACTGTTGTTCTGGTCACTTCATATGCCCGCAAAACTTATTGGGAGATGAACATTTGACTTTAAAGAGCAACATGTAATATTCACACTGTACCTTCACAAAATGGACTCTGGGGAGGCAGGTGATTTTTTTGTGGTTTCTGTGCACACAGAAGAGACAGGCATATCTGAACATATCCCTGGAAAGTTACTTAAAATGCAAATGGCCTTCCCAGGTGTTGATTGACTACCTCTAACCTTTTCCTTTTTTTATATAAACATTTTATTGAGGTATTTATGGCTTAACAACAAAATGAACAATGTACATGAATTTATAAACATAGTGCAAAAGCCTTCTTCCTCCCTTACAGGTCCCATCTTTACTAACCCCCTACTCTAAACGAAGCTCACCCCCAGCACCCCCCCCCCCCCCCCCCCCTTCTGCTGACGGTTAATTTTCCGCAAAGACATCGACGAACGGCTGCCACCTCCGGGAGAACGCTAACATTGACCCTCCCAAGGCGAACTTGATTTTCTCCAGATAGAGAAAGCTAGCCATGTCACATAGCCAGGTCTCCGACTTCGGGGGCTTTCAAGTCCCTCCAAGCTAATAATATCCGTCTCCGGGCTACCAGAGAGGCAGAGAGGCAAAGGCCAGAACATCTGCCTCTTTCTCCTCCTGGAATCCCGGATCTTCTGACACCCCGAAAACCGCCACCTCTGGAATCAGCGCCACCCTTGTTTTCAATACTTTGGACAGGACATCCGCAAACCCCAGCCAGAATCACCTGCGCTTCGGGCATTTCCAGAACATGTGAACATGGTTTGCTGGTCCTCCCGCAGACCTTGCGACCTGTCTTCCACCCCAAAGAATCTGCTCATCTGGGCCACTGTCATGTGAGCCCGATGAACGACCTTGAATTGTATCAGGCTGAGCCTGGCACATGTTGTGGACGAGTTGACTCTGCTCAACACGTCCGTCCAGAGACCATCCTCTGTCTCTCCTCCCAACTCCTCTTCCCACTTGCGCTTCAGCTCCTCAGTCTGCGTCTCCTCCGACCCCATGAGTTCCTTGTAAATGTCAGAGACCCTCCCTTCTCCCACCCACACTCTGGAATCTATCCTGTCCTGTATCCCCTTTGGTGGTAGGAGGGGGAAGGTTGAAACCTGCCTGCGTAGGAAGTCCCGCACCTGCAGGTACCTAAATTTGTTTCCCCCTCGCCAATCCACATTTCTCCTCTAGCTCCCTCTGGCAAGGAAAGCTCCCCTCTATAAACATATCCCCCATTCTCTCAATCACTGCTCGCTACCATCTCCGAAACCCTCCATCCATACTTCCCAGGGCAAACCAGTGATTATTACAGATTGGGGACCAGACCGATGCTCCCTCCACTCCCACATGTCTCCTCCATTGCCCCCAGACCCTCTGGGTCGCCGCCACCATGGGGCTGGTGGAGTACCGTGCCGGCGGGAACGGCAATGGTGCTGTTATCAACGCCCCCAAGCTGGTGCCCTTGCATGATGCCGCCTCCACACGCTCGCCATACTGATCCTCCCCCCACCATCCACTTCCTGATCGTGGCTATGTTCGCTGCCCAGTAGTAATTACTGAAGTTCGGCAGCACCAACCCACCAACCCCCTCACCACTCAAGCATACCCTTTTTAAATCGCGGGGTCTTGCCTGCCCATACAAAGCCAGTGATTACCTTATTGACCCATTTAAAAAAGGACCGCGGAATAAAGATGGGGAGACACTGAGACACAAACAGGAATCTCGGGAGGACCGTCATTTTCACTGTCTGCAGCCTCCCAGTTTGTGACAATGGAAGCGTATCCCATCGTCCTTCATTTGGTCCACTAGTCGGGCCAGATTTAGCTTGTGCAGCTGTTCCCATTCCCGCACCACCTGGATGCCGAGGTACCGAAAGCTTGCCCCACCACTCTAAACGGCAGTTCCCCCAGTAGCCTCTCCTGCCCCCTTGCCTGGACCGCAAACATCTCACTTTTCCCCATATTCCCCATCGCCAGGGGCTGGTTTAGCACAGTGGGTTAAACAGCTGGCTTGTAATGCAGAACAAGACAGCAGCGCGGGTTCAATATCCGTACCAGCCTCCCCGACCAGACGCCGGAATGTGGTGACTGGGGGCTTTTCACAGTAACTTCATTGAAGCCTACTCTTGACAATAAGCGATTATTATTATTATTTCGTTTATACCCCGAAAACCAGCCGAATTCCCCCAGAATCCTCATAATTTCTTCCATCTCCTCTAATGGGTCCGATACATACAGAAGCAGGTCGTCTGCGTAAAGTGAGACTGTGTTCCACCCCTCCCCAAACCAGTCCTTCCTGCCCCTTGAGGCTCTCAGCGCAATTGCCAGCGGCTCTATGGCTAACACGAACAACAGTGGGGAGAGGGGGCATCCCTGTCTCGTCCCCCGATGCAGCTTAAAATAATCCAATGTTGTCCTATTTGTCCTTGCCAGTCGGGGTTTGTTAAGGGAAGACAGTTGATAGCCAATGTCAGAAGGCTGCTAAATGTGATCATGATGCCCCCGGAAGGTAGGGAGGTGGAGGTTGTGTTCGCAATAGACGCAGAGATCGGGTAGAATGGGAATATTGCAACAGGAGCCTGATACAACAACCTGACCCAGTCAATAAAGCCCCAACCAAATCCGAACCGTCTCAGTACCTCCCACAGATATTCCCATTCTACCCGATCAAAAGCCTTCTCTGCGTCCATTGCGAACACTACCTCCACCTCCCTACCTTCTGGGGGCATCATGATCACATTTAGCAACTTTCTGACATTGGCCACCAATTGTCTTCCCTTAAGAAACCCACACTGGTCCTTCCCAATAATGTCCGGGACTCAATCCTCAATACTAGAGGAGAAGATTTTGGCCAGCAGTTTGGCGTCCACATTCAATAGGGATATCGGCCTATGGACCCACACAGCTCCGGGTCCTTGTCTTGCTTCAGGATCAATGAGATCGTGGCCTGTGACATCGTCGGGAGAAGCACCCCACGCTCCATTGCCTCATTGAATGTCCTCATCAATAGCGGCCCCAATATCCCACAGAACTTTTTATAGAACTCCACTGGGTATCTGTCTGGCCACGGGCCTTTACCCGACTGCATGGCCTTCAGACTCTCTGCTATCTCTTCCAACCCGGTCGGGGCCCCCAGGCCTTCTACCACCTTCAGGAAATTCAGCCCCCCTAAAAGGTGCCTCATCTCCTCCGGCCCCGCTGGAGGTTCCGACCCTTACAGCCTACTGTAAAATTCCTTGAACGCCTCATTCACCCCAGCTGAGTCCTCAGCCAAGCTCCCGTCCCCATCCTTTACTTGCCCTATCTCCCTGGCTGCCTCGCTCTTTCTAAGCTGCTGTGCAAGCATTCTGCTGGCCTTTTCTCCATGCTGATAGATCACCCCCCTCACCTTCCTCAGCTGCTCTACCGCCCTCCCTGTAGTTAACAAGCCAAACTCCTCCTGTAGCCTCCGTCGTTCACTTAAAAGCCCTGCCTCTGGGGTCTCTGCATACTTCCTGTCGACCTGCAGTATCTTCTTTATCAGTCAGTCCGTCTCTGCTCTGTCTACCTTCTCCCTGTGGGCCCATATCGAGATCAGCTCCCCTCTAATCACCGCCTTCAATGTCTCCTAGACCACTGCTGCCGAAACTTCACTCATGTCGTTGACTTCAGGTAGTTTCCGCAGCCGTCCGCAGACCTCTGCGTCAGCTAAAAGTCCCATGTCCAGCCTCCAGTGCGGGCGCTGGCTACTCTCCTTGCTAACCTGTAGGTCAACCCAGTGCGGAGCTTGATCTGAGATTGTGATCGCCGAATACCCTGTGTCCACCATCCCCGTCAGTAGAGCCCTGTTCAAAATAAAGAAATCAATCCGGGAGTACGCTTTATGCACGTGCGAGTAGACGGAAAACTCCTTCACTCTCGGCTGCCCAAATCTCCATGGGTCCACGCCCCCGCCATCTGCTCCATGAATCCATTTAGCTCCTTTGCCATTGCTGGCACCCTGCCTGTCTTTGAGCTCGACCGGTCTAAACCAGGATCAATAACTGTGTCCCCTCCCATGACCAACTTATGCGAATCTAGGTCAGAGATCTTCCCAGCATCCTCTTTATAAACTCCACATCATCCCAATTTGGCGCAGACACCTTTACTAGTACCACCAGCACCCCCTCCAGTTTCCCACTGACCATAAGGTACCGGCCTCCTACATCTGTAACTATTCTTCCCGCCTCGAACACCACTCGCTTATTAATCTGGATCGCGACCTCTCTCGTCTTTGGGTCCAGCACTGAGTGAAAAACCTGTCCGACCCATCCCTTCCTTAATCTGATCTGATCAGCTACTCTGACGTGCATCTCCTGTAGCATTACCACGTCCCCCTTCAATCCCCTCAGACGCGCGAACACACGCACCCTCTTAACCGGCCCATTTACTCCCCTTACATTCCAGGTCATCAGCCTAGTTGGGGGGCTCATTGCCTCCCCCCCCCACTTCGCCGATCAGCCATCACCTTTCTTGGGCCAGTCTCCAGACCGCGCCCCATGCCTCCAGCGGCCCGCCCCCAGGCAGCCTCCGCCTCTTACCTCCTTTATGTCCATCAGCAACAGTCCCTACCCCGTCATCAGAACATCTTCCCCCCTAGTAACAGCACAATGTAAACCGACCCCTTCGTCAAGCAAAACATCTGCTCACCCCCCACTGTGCTTCAGTGAGCTAGCCCGCCCAGTTAGCTTAGTGACCCCCCCGCCCATGGTGCCAGAGATTCTCCCACCTATTGTTCCCTCCCCACCCTTCCCCCGCTCATGCACACATACTCAAATTAAAAAACCAGTCCCAACACAATTGCCTGCGAAACAAAAACCTGATAAACAAAGAAAAGATCAAACAGAAGATCCAGCATCTAACAAACAGATCTCCATCCCCCATCAGTACAGATGTAAACTTTAACTCATTCAGCTCTGCAACTGGCCCCAAATCAATACAGAAGGCATTACAAATAATTTCCGAAAATCGAAAAACAAGAAACTTTTTTAAAGTAAACGTGCAGCAAAGTTCAAAGTCCTCAGTCTGCTACCAGTCCTTTCCTTTTCGCGAAGTCCATTGCTTCCTCGGGTGACTCAAAATAAAAATGTTGCTCCTCGTATGTGACCCAGAGACGGGCCGGATACAGCAGTCCAAACCACCTTTTTCTTAAAAAGGGTCAACCTGATTCTGGTTAAACCCCGCTCTTCTCCTGGCCACCTCCGCACTCAGGTCCTGATAGATCCGCAGGATACTGTTCTCCCATTTACAGCTCCGTGTCTGCTAGGACCACTATAAAATACGCTCCTTGGACAATTAAATCTCACCACCATTGCCCTCGGGGGGTCCTCTACTTGCGGCTTCCTCGCGAGCGCTCTGTGAGCCCTGTCCACCACCAAGGGTCGAGTGAATGTCCAATCACCCAACAATGTCTCAAACATGCCCGCTATGTATGCCATAGCGTCTGTTCCTTCGGACCCCTCCAGGAGACCTGTCATCCGGCATGTTTTCCCCCGCTGCAGCTTCAGCCCAAGCCTTCTCTGTTCATTTGTTTCTTCCTTTGCGAGCATTTCTAGTCCGCCTCTCCATGCACTGATGTGGGAATCCAATCAACAATTGCCTCTACCATCAATTTTCCAAATCAAGTGTGGTAACAAATCGGGGGAAAAGGTCCAAATGTCCGACCCGAGCGGGAGCCACCAAATGTGCAACCTACTCCTTCATAGCCGCCACTGGAAGTCCTCTCACCTTTTCAATGGAAGAGACTAATGACAAGGGCAATGGTTGCCAGACTGGGTTGCTACATGAAGATGGAATTTCAAGACATTTCAGGAGGCTAATCATAGCTGGAATGCTGGTGGGATATCATTCATTCCCTATTTTGTGTCAATTACATCTGCAGTCAACCCAAATACATCAAGATCACGTGAGTGAAACTGCCTGGAGATAGTCAATACTTTATCAACCCACAGGGGCCACCCAGCAGATCAGTCTGAGATACAAATACTAGAAGGAGACCATCGCTTGCCAAACACAAGGGCCCTGCATCCAAAGTCACCTGATGCAGAGAATTGGGCCTCGTTTGTTTTATCTGCAAGGCTATATTTCTTCACTGCAGGAGCTCAGCCAGAATGTTGTCTGAAACAGCCAGAACTTTCCATTCCCCATTGCCTCCTGTGACCCTTCAGGCCTGCAATATTTCAAACATCTTAAGGACTATGTAAACATTCAACCCGTTTCTTGTTTTAAAAAATATTTTTATTAGCATTTTTCAATTTTTACAGAATAACAATTTAACGAATAGTGTACCTGATATTTATATGTTGTACAGTTTCCTGTTTATATACTTTATAACATATCTTCTCCCATCTATCCTTTCCTCCCTCCGTCCTCCCCCCTTGCTACCCCTTCTTCCGTCCTAGATGTCATGCTACTGAGCTCTGCTCCTCTTTGCTGTGGTTTTTGTTGTTAACCTATGGGTTCCTCCAACCTCCCTTTTTCCACCATGTTTTTCTTGGTGACTCCCTTGGGTTCCCTTCTCATCTCCTCCCCCTTCACCCTTTGGTCCTCCTCGTTGCATGCATTCTCATCTGCTCTGCCCCGTCTCCCCCTCTTTTCCAAGTGGAGAAATTCCGACAGGTGTGCTGGCCAGTTTGCAGCTATGGGTGGTTCTGCTGATCGCCAGCCAAGCATGATTCTCCGTCACGTAATTAAGGAAGCAAAAGCAAGGGCATCATCCCTCCTTCCTAAATGTAGTTCTGGCTGGTCCGATACCCCAAAGACTGCCACTCTCGCGCATGGCTCCACCCTAACCCCCACAACCTTGGACATCACCTCGAAGAAGACTGTCCAGAACCCGACAAGTCTGGGGCAAGCCCAGAACATGTGGGCCTGGCCTCCCTGGCACTGTTCACATTTATCCTCCACCTTTGGCAGGAACCTGTTAATTCGCATTCTCGTTAGGTGGGCTCTGGGCACCACCTTAAACTGCACGAGGCTTAGCCTTGCGCAGGTGGAGGTGGAGTTGGCCCTGCTCAATGCTACGCTCCAGAGTCTCCAAACCACTTCCGTCCCCCAGTTCGTCCTCCCATTTCCGTCTGGCTTTGTCCACCGGTAGACTTGCCCAATTCAGTTATCGTCCCATTGATGTTCCCAGAGTTCTCTCCCCCCGCCCCTCCTTAATGTCCATGTTTATTAGTTCCTCTCAGTGTGTCCCTCGGGGTCCTGGGGTATTTGCCGTCTCCTTGTGAAGCAAGTGCTTAATTTGGAGGTGTCCGAGTTCCAGTCCTGTCGGTAGTTCCAGGTCATCTGTCAGTTCGCCCAAGGTCGCTAGTCTGCCCCGATGTAATAGTCCCTGACTGCTAGCGTCCCCCCATCCTGTCTCCATTTTTTAAAGCTGGCGTCGAGCATGGCTGGCGGGAATTTGTAGTTGCCGCAGATGGGGGCCATGGGGGACATCTTTGTTAGAGCAAAATACTGCCTCGTTCGGTTCCATGTCTTTAGTGTGGCTACCACCACCGAGAAGGATGTGTTTATCACTGCGGGGGGGGCTGCTGCTGTAGTGATGGCGCGGAGGGTCGTTCACTTGCAGGAGGACTCCTCTAGCCTCACCCATTCCATGTTGGGTTCATGTATCCATCCCCTCACCCTCTGCCGCAGCTGCCCAGTATTGTAGATTCGGCAGGGCCAGACCGCCCATATTTTTCCTCCTTTGCAGTGTCGATTTAGGGATCCTTGGGTTCGTAATCCCCCCACCCCCGACCAAACAAACACATGATCATTTTGTCTATATTATGGAAAAAGGCCTTGGGGATGAAGATTGATATGGATCTAAACCGGAAGAGGAACCTTGGTAGTACATTCATCTTGACCGTCTGCACCCTCACCGCCAGGGAAAGCGGGAGTGCACCCCATCTCTGTTGGTCCTTTTTAAATTCCTCCGCCACACTCGTCAGATTATACTTCTGGATCCATGTCCAGTCATAGCTATCTCAGATTCGAGAAATTGAGGGGTTCTTGCAGGGGTTTGCTTGGAGGTCGCTATGAGCGGGGGGGAAGCATGGGAGAGACGAGGAAGGTCAGAAGAATCAACAGGGGAGGGGGGAGGTGGCACTGTTTGTGTAGTCCATGTTGGCTGGTGTTTGTGCTTGGGGGGTTTGTTGGTTATGTTGTTTTTTTGTTTTTATTGACATCTGGAGTTGAAAATTGTTAAAATTATAAATGCCTCAATAAAATATTTTCTTACAAATAGAATTCTTTGAGGTGGTAACGAGCAATATAAATAAAGGGAAACCAGAAGATATAATATATTTTGGGAGTGATTCTCTGCTCCCGGGAAAAATCGGGAGGGCCGTCATGAACTCGGCCGAGGTTCACGACGGCCTCGGAGGCCGCTCCTCGCCCGCTATTCTCCCCTTCCGGCGGGGCTAGGAGGGGCGCTCCGTAACTCTCGGCCACCGGGAGGCGCGCCGAGAGTGACACGACGGCGGCGCCTATGTGACGTCAGCCACGCATCCACAGGTTGGCCGGCTCCAACCCGCGCATGCACGGCTGACGTCATGACGGCTGACAGTTCGAACTCGCGCATGCGGTGGCCGTCTTTCCCCTCAGCCACCCCGCAAGACGTGGCGGCTTGATCTTGCGGGGCGGCGGAGGGGAAATAGTGCGTCCGATTGAGACGCCGGCCCGACGATCGGAGGGCACCGATCGCGGGCCTGTCCCCTCCCGAGCACAGTCGTGGTGCTAATTCCCCACCAGGCCCCCTACAAACCCCAAACGGGCATCTCACGGAGTTTTCACAACGGCAGCGACCAGGTGTAGTTGCCGCCGTCGTCAAACAGTCGCGAACGGCAGGCTGCTCGGCCCATCTGGGTCGGAGAATCGGCAGTCGCCATCAAAAACGGCGAGCGGCGATTCTTCCGAGCCGGGGGGGGGTTGGGGAATCACGGGGGGGCGCCAGGGGGTCGTGAAATTAGTCGGGGGGCCCTCCCGTGATTCTCCCACGCGGCGTGGGGAGCGGAGAATCGCGCACTTTATTTTTATAAATTTAGAATGTCCAATTTTTTTCAATTAAGGGGCAATTTAGCCTGGCCAATCCACCTACCCTGCACATCTTTGGGTTGTGAGGGTGAGGCCCATGAAGACATGGGGAGAATGTGCAAACGCCACATGGACAGTGACCCACGGCTGCGATAGAACCTGGGACCTCAGCGCCATGAGGCAGCAGTGCTAACCACTGCACCACCATGTCACCCCCAGGAGGTATAATATTTCCAAAAAGCATTTGAGAAGATACCACACAATCAGCTCCTTAATGAGGTAAGAGCCTTGGGTGTTGGGAGTAGTATATTAACTTGGATAGAGGATTGGCTAACTAATAGAAGAGAGACAGTTGGGATAAGAGGCATTTTCAGGCTGGCAACCTGTAATTAGTCAAGTGTCACAGGGATTAGTGCTGGGACCACAATTATTTACAATATATATTACTGACTTGGATAATGGAATTGAATGTACTATTGCCAAGTTTGCGGATGATACAAAAGTAGTTGGGAAGGCAAGTGGTGAGGATGACACAAAATGGTGAGCGATATAGCAGGTAAAGAGAGTAGGCAAACACTTGGCAGATAGAATATAATGTAGGAAAATTTGAAGTTATGCATTTTGGTAGGTAGATTAAAGGAATTAAGTATTATTTAAATGGACAAACACTGCAGAAAGCTGCAGCATAGAATGATTTGGGGATCCCTGTGCATAAATCAAAGAAAGCTAGCATGCAGGTTCAGCAGGTCATAAGGAAAGCAATAGAATGTTTGCCTTTATTTCAAAAGGAATGGAGTATAAAAATAGAGAAGTTTTAGTAAAATTATACAAGGCAATAGTTGGATCACACCAAGAAAACTGTGAACAGTTTTGGTCCCGTCTTGTAAGAAAAGATATACTGGCACTGGAGACAGTCCTGAGAAGGTTCACTCGGTTGATCCTGGGAATGCAGGGAGAGGCTGAGTAGGTCAGGCCTGTATTCCTTGGAGTTTAGAAGAATGTGTAGTGACCTTATGGGATATATTGGGCGCGATTCTCCGCTCCCCACGCGGCGTGGGAGAATCCCGGGAGGGCCCCCCGACAAAATTCACGCCCCCCCGCGATTCTCTCCCCCCCACCCCCTGCTCGGAAGAATTCTCCGACCGGATGGGCCGAGTGGCCTGCCGTTCGCGGCCGTTTCACGATGGCGGCAGACACACCTGGTCGCTGCCATCGTGAAACAGGAGTGAGAAGCCCGTTTGGGGCTTGTAGGTGGCCTAGAAAGGAAAGAGCACCACGACTGTGCTCGGGAGGGGACAGGCCCGCGATCGGTGCCCACCGATTGTCGTGCCGGCGTCCAAATCGGTTGCACTATTTCCCCTCCGCCGCCCCACAAGATCAAGCCGCCACGTCTTGCGAGGTGGCTGAGGGGAAAGACGGCCACCGCGCATGTGCGGGTTCGTGCCGTCAGCGTCATGACGTCAGCCGCGCATGCGCGGGTTGGAGCCGGCCAACCTGCCCATGCGCGACTGACATCATTAGGCGCGCCGTCCGCGTCATTCTCGGCGCGACGTCCCCGCAGCTGAGATTTACGGAGCGCCGCTCTTAGCCCCGCCGGGAGGGGAGAATAGGGGGCGAGGAGTCGCCTCCGAGGCCGGCGTGAAACTCAGCAGAGTTCACGATGGCCCTCCCGATTTTTCCCATGAGAGGAGAAATCCGCCCATAGGGTTTTCACTGAAGGGCATTAGTGAACCAGATGGGGTTTTACGACAATCAACAATGGTTTCATGGTGGACTTCCGGAGCATAGCCACATGTTCGGCAGCTCCCGCTTTAATAGGACTTGTGGGCTCTTTTCAGGGCCCCAAACGGCGCTGATTCGACGATTCCCGGTGGATAAAGGGGTCTGGAACAAAACCCTCCGGGATTTATGGTGCGGACCCGGAGTGGGGTGAGGAGAAAAACGGCAGCAGCTCCCCCGGAAAAGCGGCGAAAGGTGAACAAAATGGCGGCCGGTGGAGCTCCCGAGGAGAGGAGGCAGTGGGCGGAGGAGCAGCAGGCGGCCCTTCTGCGCTATTGTACGGAGCTGAAAGGGGAGTTGCTGGAATCCCTGAAGGTAACAACAAGTAAGCTCTGGAGACCCAGACAACTCAGGGTGCAGCGATACTTGAGTTGCAGCAGCAGACCTCTGAGCGCAAGGATGAGGTTTCGGCCCTCGTGGGGAAGATGGAGATGCACGAGGCGCTCCACAAAAAGTGGCAAGATCGTTTCGAGGAGATGGAGTTTCGATCAAGGAGGAAGAACTTGCGGATCCTGGGCCTTGAGGAGGGGCTGGAGGGGTCGGACCTGCCGGTCTATGTGGCCGTGATGCTGAACTCGCTGGTGGGGGCAGGATCCTTCCATCTGCCCCTGGAGCTGGAGGGGCCCACAGAGTACTGGCCAGGCGGCCTAAGGCGAATGAACCCCCGCAGGCGGTGCTGGTGCGGTTCCATCGGTTCAGTGGCCAGGAGTGTGTGCTGCGATGGGCCAAGAAGGTGAGGAGCAGCAAGTGGGAGAATTCGGTAGTGCGTATCTACCAGGATTGGAGTGCGGATGTGGCCAAGCGGAGAGTCAGGTTTAACCGGATGAAGGTGATGCTCCACGGCAAGCAGGTGAAGTTCGGCATGCTGCCGCCTGCGGGTCACCTACAAGGACCGACATTACTATTTCGAGTCCCCGGAGGAGGCGTGGGCCTTTGTGTAGGCTGAAAAGTTGGACTCGAACTAAAGATTGGGGGCTGTGGGAGGTTTTTTTTTTGTACCACTGTTTATGCTGTTGCTGGTTATTCTGTTTGTTTGCTTTTCTCTCGCTTTCGGATGATGTGGGCTATGGTTGTGTGTCTTAAGGGGGGTATTGGGGTTTGTGGTTGATCTGTTTTTGTTTGTACGGGGTTGGTGGATGGGTTGGGACTGCTGTTTGGGAGCTGCGTTGGGGGGGGGTGGGGTGGGGCAGTGTAAAAGCGCGGGCTTTCCTCTGGTTTCCAACGCTGCGGGATGAGGGGGGTGGAGCTGGTGACAAGGGGCATGGATATCGGATCCGTTTTCCCGCGCTGAAGCGGTGCCAAGGAGCTGATGCAGGGGGTGAGGGGGTGACCTCATATCGGGAGGGGTCAGAGTTAGGGCGGGAGCTGCCGGGGTCAGCAGAAGTCAGCTGGCTCACGGGAGTACTATGGAGGGAGCGTCGCGGCTAGGAGGGGTCCTAGCCTTGGCGGGGGGGGGGGATACCGGGTTGCTGCTGGATTGGCCAGGGAGGAGCTGGTGTGGGTCGGGGGGGTCGGGGTGAGGTTCTATCGCCGTGGAAACGGGCCGAATGAATGCTGGCCAGGGGCGAGCAGTTGATGGGCCATGGCTAGTCGACGGGGGAGGGGGATGGGTGCCCCCTGATCCGACTGATCACGTGGAACGTGAGAGGGTTGAATGGGCCGGTTAAGCGGGCCCGGGTGTTTTCGCATCTGAAGGGGCTGAAGGCGGACGTGGCCATGCTCCAGGAGACCCACCTGAAGGTGGCGGACCAGGTCCATCTGAGGAAGGGGTGGGTGGGGCAGGTTTTCCATTCAGGGCTCGACTCGAAGAACCGGGGGGGTGGCGATCCTGGTGGGGAAGAGGGTGGCGTTTGAGGCGTCTGAGGTGGTGGATGATAGTGGCGGCAGATATGTGATGGTGAGCGGTAAGCTGCAGGGGGAGAGGGTGGTGTTGGTAAATGTGAACGCCCCAAATTGGGATGATGCTGGTTTCATGAGGCGTATGTTAGGCCACATTCCTGACCTGGAGGTGGGGGGCCTGATCATGGGGGGGGGACTTCAATATGGTGCTGGATCCCCTACTGGGTCGTTCTAGTTCAAGGACAGGCAGGAGGCCGGCGGCGGCCAAGGTGTTGAGGGGATTTATGGACCAGATGGGAGGAGTGGATCCCTGGAGGTTTGGGAGGCCGAGGGCTCGGGAGTACTTTTTTTCTCCCATGTGCACAGGGTGTATTCCCGTATTGATTTCTTTGTCCTGAGTAGGGGATTGGTCCCGAGGGTGGAGGAGGCCGAATATTCGGCTATTGCGATTTCGGGCCATGCTCCGAATTGGGTGGATCTGGAGATGGGGGAGGTGCGGGATCAGTGCCCGCTTTGGCGTCTGGACGTGGGGTTGTTGGCCGATGAGGTGTGTAGGAGGGTCTGGGGATGTATCGAGAGGTACCTCGAGGTCAATGATACTGGGGATGTCCGGGTGGGGATGGTGTGGGAGGCTCTGAAGGCAGTGATTAGGGGGGAGCTGATCTCTATCCGAGCCCATAGGGAGAGGAGGGAGAGGGAAAGACTGGTGGGGGAGCTGTTGAGTGTGGATAGGAGGTATGCGGAGGCCTCGGAGGAGGAATTGCTGGGGGAGCGGCGAAGCCTGCAGGCCAAGTTTGATTTATTGACCACCAGAAAGGCGGAGACACAGTGGAGGAAGGCGCAGGGAGCGGTCTACGAATATGGAGAGAAGGCGAGCAGGATGCTGGCGCATCAGCTTCGCAAGCGGGACGCGGCTAGGGAGATTGGTGGAGTGAAGGATAGGGGTGGGAATGTGGTGCGGCAGGGGGCAGAGGTCAATGGGGTCTTTAGGGACTTCTACAGGGAACTGTACCGTCGGAGCCGCTGGTGGTGGGAGGGGGAATGGAGAGCTTTTTGGACAGGCTGCGATTTCTAAGGGTGCAGGAGGAGCAGGTGAAGGGACTGGGGGCGCCGATCGAGTTGGAGGAGCTGGTCAAAGGGATTGGCCACATGCAATCGGGGAAGGCGCCGGGACCAGATGGGTTCCCGATGGAATTTTATAAGAAACCCGCGGACCTGTTGGGCCCCCTGTTGGTCCGGACCTTTAACGAGGCATGGGAGGGAGGTGTTTTGCCCCCGACGATGTCACGGGCGCTGATTTCCCTGATCCTGAAGCGAGATAAGGACCCCTTGCAGTGCGGATCATATAGGCCGATTTCACTGCTGAATGTGGACGCCAAGCTGCTGGCAAAGATCTTGGCCACTAGAATAGAGGACTGTGTGCCGGGGGTGATACATGAAGAACAGACGGGTTTTGTGAAGGGGAGGCAGCTGAACACTAACGTGCGCAGGCTGCTAAATGTGATAATGATGCCGGCGGCAGAAGGAGAGGCGGAGATTGTGGTGGCATTGGATGCGGATAAGGCCTTTGATAGGGTTGAGTGGGGGTACTTCTGGGAGGTGTTAGAGAGGTTCGGGTTTGGGTGGGGTTTATTAAATGGGTGAGGTTGCTGTACGAGGCCCCGATGGCGAGTGTAGCGACAAATGGGAGGAGGTCCGAGTACTTCAGGCTCCACCGTGGGATGAGGCAGGGGTGCCCCCTGTCCCCCTTGCTTTTTGCGTTGGCAATTGAGCCTCTTGCCATGGCTCTCAGGGAGTCGGGGAGGTGGAGGGGTCTGGTGCGGGGTGGGGAGGAGCACCGAGTGTCGCTGTACGCAGATGACTTGCTGCTGTATGTAGCAGGCCCGGTGGGTGGAATGCCGGGGGTGATGGAGATTCTTGCTGAGTTTAGGAGTTTCTCGGGTTATAAATTGAACCTGGGCAAGAGTGAGCTGTTTGTTGTACAGCCGGGAGATTAAGAGGAGGGGATTGGTAGGCTCCCGCTAAAGAGGGCAGCAAGGAGTTTTAGGTACCTGGGGGTTCAGGTGGCTAGGAGTTGGGGGACTCTGCACAAGCTTAATTTTACTAGGTTGGTGGAGCAGATGGAGGAAGAGTTTAAATGGTGGGACATGCTGCCGTTGTCATTGGTGGGTAGAGTACAGTGCGTTAAAATGACTCCCGAAGTTTTTGTTTCAGTGACTCCCCATTTTCATTCGGAGGGCCTTTTTTAGGAGGGTGAACAGCAGCATTCTGGGATTTGTTTGGGCGCACGGGACTCCGAGGGTAAGGAGGGTCTTTTTGGAGCGGGGCAGGGATAGAGGGGGGCTGGCGCTGCCCAACCTCTCTGGGTACTATTGGGCGGCTAACGTCTTGATGGTACGTAAGTGGGTAATGGATGGGGAGGGGGCAGCATGGAAACGGATGGAGATGGGGTCCTGTGGAGGCACGAGCCTGAAGGCACTGGTAACGGCGCCGTTGCCGCTCCCTCGAACGAGGTACACTACGAGTCCGGTGGTGGCGGCTGCCCTCAAAATTTGGGGGCAGTGGAGGCGACACAGAGGGGAATTGGGGGGCTCGGTGGAGGCCCCGCTGCGGGGGAACTACCGGTTTGTCCCAGGGAACATGGATGGCGGGTTCCTGGGGTGGCACAGGGTGGGCATGAGGAAGTTGGGAGACCTGTTCATTGTCGGGAGGTTTGCGAGCCTAGGTGAACTGGAGGAGAGGTTTGAGCTCGCCCCGGGGAACATGTTCAGGTACCTTCAGGTCAAGGCGTTTGCTAGGAGGCAGGTGGAGGGGTTCCCTTCGCTGCCCCCGCGGGGGTAAGGGATAGGGTGCTCTCGGGGGTGTGGGTCGGGGATGGGAAGGTGTCTGACATCTACCAGGTGATGCAGGAGGTGGAGGAGGCGTTGGTAGAGGAGCTGAAGGCTAAGTGGGAGGTGGAGCTGGGGGGGCAGATTGAGGAGGGGACATGGGTGGACGCCCTGCAGAGGGTGAACTCCTCTTCATGTGCGAGGCTTAGCCTCATCCAGTTCAAGGTACTGCACAGGGCTCATATGTCCGGGATGAGGATGAGCAAGTTTTTTGGGGGTGAGGACAGGTGCATTAGGTGTTCGGGGAGCCCAGCGAACCATGCCCATATGTTTTGGGTATGCCCGGCACTGGGGGAATTTTGGCAGGGGGTGGCGAGGACGGTGTCGAGGGTGGTAGGGTCCTGGGTCAAGCCAGGCTGGGGACTCGCGATATTTGGGGTTGGGGTGGAGCCGGAAGTGCAGGAGGCGAAAGAGGCCGATGTTTTGGCCTTTGCGTCCCTAGTAGCCCGGCGGAGGATCTTGCTGCAGTGGAAAGATGTGAGACCTCCGAGCGTGGAGACCTGGATCAATGACATGGCGGGATTCATTAAGCTGGAGAGGGTCAAATTCTCCCTGAGGGGGTCGGTACAAGGGTTCTTTAGGAGGTGGCAGCCTTTCCTCGACTTTCTGGCTCAACGATAAGGAACTAGGTCAGCAGCAGCAGCAACCCGGGGGGGGAGGGGGGGAAAGGGGGGGGGGTCCTCAGGGGGGTATTGTTTAAGTTAATTTGCTTATTGTTAAATTATTTTGTTGTTTATTGGGTTTGGGGGGGGGTGTTTGTTACATGCATTGTTACGGGTGCCGGGGGGGTGTTTATTATTATTGTTATTATTGTTCTGTTGATATATATTTTTCAAAAAATTCCAATAAAAATTATTTTAAAAAAACAATGGTTTCATGGTCAACATTAGATTTTTAATTCCAGATATTTTCTTGAATTTAAATTCCATCACCTGCCAGGGTGGGATTTGAATCTGAGTCCCCAGTTCATTATCCTGGGTACCTGGATTACTAGCGACAATACCACTATGCCACTGCCTCCCCTTGTGGGAGTGTCTCGGGCCAGAGAACATAATCACATAGTAAGGGGTTGCCCATTTAAGACAGAGTTGAGGAGGAATTTCTTCTCTCAGATGGTAATGAATCTGTGGAATTCTTTACCACAGAGGACCAAAGAGATAGGGTCAATAAGTATGTTCAAGCCTGAGAAAGACAGATTTTTAATTAGTAAGGGAATTAAGCGTTATGGAATAAACAGGAAAGTGGAGTTGCGGATTATCAGGTCAGTCATGATCTTGTTGAATGGCAGTGTAGACTCAATGGGCCAAATGGCCTACATTTGCTCCTATGTTTTATGGTCTTATCATCTCTCCCTGTCTGGAACAGTGTTTATTTATAGTATTATGTGCCAGGGTTTAGAGAACCCCAAAGTGTATCATGGAGTTCACCTGACCCACAACTTTTAATAGATTGTGGTATGGGGAGAACACGGCCCACTCTACAGGTGTGGTACAGCAGAAATGGAAAAGTATTTTTTAAAGCAAAACAATGTTTATTCTATGAACTCAAGTTATCCTTTTTAAAACACAGTGAACATCTTAGCAACGATTAATTCAAATACAACACACAAAAAATACAACACTAAGAAATAATTTAAGCTTTCCTTTTAACATCCATAAGACTTAAAACACCTTTTACCAGAAGCACATCAGGTTAAAGTCACTATTGTTATTATTTTAAATCACCAGGATCGATTTACAGTCTTTAGGTTACAGAGAGACTCTAATACACCTTCTGGCTGTGACTGCAGCTATCCAGCTCTGAAAACGAAACTAAAACACACCCTGCAGCAAACAGCCTGAAATGAAAGTAAAAAGCTGACAGACAGCCCAGCTCTACCCACTCTCTGACATCACTGCAGTAATAAATACCAATTTCTTAAAGGTACTCTCACTACAGATACTTATATACACACCCATTTATAAACACCCATTTCTCAAAGGTAATCTCACATGACAATAGTGCAACTGCAATGTCATTGCAAAGTATGTGATAGTATAATTAAAAAGCCAAAAGAGCAAAAGGACTGAGTTGGTTCCAACCAGCTCCAGAGAAATTGGTTGAGACTCTCCACAGAAGGCATTTTCACACTGATCATGTTTGACATGCCAGAATATAGCCAAACTGTGTGCATAAAGTTCTCAGGATCTTTTGGACTTCTCAAGTGTCTTTTAAAACTTTTTTTAAAATTTAAGAGTATGCAATAATTTTTTTCCAATTAAGGGGCAATTTAGCGTGGCCATTGCACCAAACATGCACATCTTTGGGTTGTGGGGGTGAAACCCACGCAGACACAGGGAGAATGGAATGTGCAAACCCCACACGGACAGTGACCTGGGGCTGGGATTGAACCCGGGTCCTCAGTGCCATAGGCAGCAGTGCTAACCAATGTGCCACCATGCTGGCCAGCTTTTAAAACCTATTTAAATGTACAGAGTATAATTTTCCATCAGTGTATTCAAAACATTTCAATTTAAATGATTAGAGATAGAGTTCTACCAAGCACTTAAGTACACATACACAGAACTCTCCTTCAAGAAAAGTAAAATTGGAAGCAAGCAATATAAATAAGATACTGCCTATCTGGAACCTATTCTGTAGCTACCAATCTCAGAGCAGTAGCTACAGTATAAACGCAACCTACAATATATTTTAAGTAATTACCATAGAATAAATCATCCTTATTTTTCAACATGTATTAATCATTCTTTTAATTATAAATTCAGCACATTTTCTTAAATATGTAGCAGCACAATATATGCTATTAAATCCTGAAAGGCTTTAACCTCTGAATCCATGATAGGTTATTTCCTACCTTGGTTTCTAAGCAATGGTGCTTGGGTACACGTTGTCACTTTGTCATGTGGCTTTTTAATTAGCTGAAATAGGCTGTCTTTTGACCAAGAGGAAATCAGTTTTATTTGATATTGATAGCTATTGTGTGACATAGGCTGTGACTGTCTAATTAAATATAAACATGTGAAGTATGACAATACAGTAGTGATGACAACAACATCTATCTCTGGAGAAAATGGTTAACCAAGCATCAACAGATTTTTCTTTCAAAACAAACTTTGTAATATTTGCAGGAAGGGTAAAGGATTGTAAATTGCTTCACTTTAGACTATCTTTGAATAGAGCTAAATGGATTTCAACTGATCAGTAACACCCAGAGTTACTGATTAACATTTTCATCTGATAGCTAATCAATTGCACGGCATGGAGACCAGACTCCACACTGAACTGACCCCTTTCCTAAAAGCAATGGCTTGACAAACATTTACTCACAACAAAGGCATTTTTACCCTTTATCAAGTTGTGTGTAAAAGTACTTTTTAAAAACTTATCTTTCCTTCGCTCTAAACAAATAAGAGGCATACATTCTATATATGGAATTGTGTAAGTGCAATGAATACAACACCAACCTGTTTATATACCTGGAGCACATTCACTTTAAATTAACTTAATTGTCAAGAGAATGTACATTAAAATTCTGTTGTGTTCTGTGTTAGAAATTCTTGGGTTGCACAAAAAGTGTCATGAGGCACAATATGTTAGCTGATAGCCAAGCACTGTTCATGACTTAACTGCTGCCTGCCCCCCCCCCCCCCCCCCCCCCAGCCTGCTGTTGCATTCTTCACACAGAGCTTTAAAAGGTTGCCATTTCACTTCCCTGCAGCTCAGTTGATTACTGTAACAGTTATGTAGATGGTTAGCGCAAAGCTCTCTTATATAAATAACTTTCCAGATCAATGGGATACTCATTTTCACTTTGCATAAAAGTGGTGCAATTTGTCATACCAATTTTGAGGCCCACACCCATAGCTAAGGTATCACATTGTATTCTGATGCTATTACCATACCAGACTATAGCCCTGGTGACATTTGGAATACCTTTGTACTGACTTCCAGGCCATGACAACCACAATCTAATAACTAAACGCAGACCATCCATGATACTGATCAATGGGGACACATACGCAAGGCCCAGCGGCAGCATTTCTATTCACATTCTGCATGCCAAACCTCTGGACATCTCCCTCAAAAAACCATGTAAGTGGAACATAAAAAAGGACACCAGCTTACTCAGGAAAGGAATTCCAAAAGATGCAGCAAGTAATTGTGTAAGAGAATCATTTGCACCCCCAAGGGGAAGCAAAATTACAAATATTATTTGGCTTGTGTTCACTTCGGACTTAAATATAATAAAGTATATTTATTTAATTTTTAGTTATCCATGCAGGTTAGAGTCATGCAGGAAAACGCATGTCTGTTTGTTGTTGATCTGTTCAAGGACAAGATTATCATGCAAGAACAAAAAGGACTAAGGTGTTATATCTTACATGGGAATAAAAAAGGAAATAGTAAGCCATAAGGTCCCTCGAACTGAGTATGATCCCAGCTATTGTGTCTTTTATTCCTTGATTCCAGTTGAAGTCATACAACAAAGGAAGATAGTTATGGTTGTTGGAGTTCAATCAGTTCCGTCCTGGGACATCAGTGCAGGCGTTCCTCAGGGTAGTTTCCGAGGACCAACCATCAGCTATTTTATCAGTGACCTTCCCTCCATTATAAGGTCAGAAGTGGGAAAGTTTACGAATGATTGCACAATGTTCAGCATTATTCACGACTCCTTAGACACTAAAGCAGTTCATATTCATATGCAACAAGACCTGGACAATATTCAGGCTGAGACTGATAAGTGGCAAAAAAACATTCTCGCCACACAAAGGTCAGGGAATGATTACCTTCAACAAGACATAATCTAACCATCGCCCCGTGACATTTAATGGCATTTCCATTGTTAAATCCCCCAGTATCAACATCCTGGGGGTTACCATTTACCAGACACTGGACTGGACTAGCCATATAAATACTTCTGGCTACAAGAGCAGGTCAGAGGCTGGGAATTCTGACCCCCTAAAGCCTGTCTACTATATAAAAGGCACGAGTCAGGAGTGTGATGTGATGGACTCCACTTGCCCAGATGAGTGCAGCTCCAACAACAGCTCCTGGGCCGGACTGGAACCAATGTCCTTGGGGGTGCTTTTGCTAACGCTGTTGAGGGGGCTTTAAACTAATGTGGCCGGGGGATTTGGGGGGGGGGGGAAACCAAATGAGCAGGCTAGTGGACAGTAAGGAGGTAGTAACTAAAGCCTGTAAAGAACTAGACCTTGAAGTCAGCGTGACTAAGGGGAAGAATAGGCAGGGAGCAGATGATGAATGCAAAGGGACTGGTGGTCTGAGATGCATTTGTTTTAATGCAAGAAGTGATGTAGGTAAAGCAGATGAACCTAGGGCTTGGATTAGTACCTGGGAGTATGATGTTATTGCTATTACTGAGACTTGGTTAAGGGAAGGGCATGATTGGCAACTAAATATCCCAGGATATCGATGCTTCAGACGGGATAGAGAGGAGGTAAAAGGAGTTGCATTACTGGTCAGAAAGGATATCACAGTTGTGCTGAAGGAGGGCACTACGGAATACCCGAGCAGAGAGGTGATATAGGCAGAGCTCAGAAATAGGAAGGGTGCGGTAACAATGTTGGGGCTGTACTACAGATCTCCCAACAGCGAGCGTGAGATAGAGGTACAAATATGTAAACAGATTATGGAAAGATGTAGGAGCAACAGGGTGATGGTGATAGGAGATTTTAATTTACCCAACATTGACTGGGATACACTTAGTGTCAGAGGTCTAGATGGAGCAGAATTTGTAAGGAGCATCCAGGAGGGTTTTCTAAAGCAGTATGTAAATAGTCCAACTCGGGAAGGGGCCACACTGGACCTGATGTTGGGGAATGAGCCCGGCCAGGTGGTTGAAGTTTCAGTCGGGGATTACGTCGGGAATAGTGATCACAATTCCGTAAGTTTTAGAATACTCATGGACAAAGACGAGAGTGATCCTAAAGGAAGAGTGCTAAATTGGGGGAAGGCCAACTATACCAACATTTGGCAGGAGCTGGGGAATATGGATTGGGAGCAGCTGTTTGAAGGTAAATACACATTTGATATGTGGGAGGCTTTTAAAGAGAGGTTGATTAGAGTGCAGGACAGACATGTCCCTGTGAAAATGAGGGATAGAAATGGCAAGATTAGGGAACCATGGATGACAGGTGAAATTGTGAGACAAGCTAAGAGGAAAAAGGAAGCATACATAAGGTCTAGGCGACTGAAGACAGATGAAGCTTTGGAAGAATATCGGGAATGTAGGACCAATCTGAAACGAGGAATCAAGATGGCTAAAAGGGGTCATGAAATATCTTTAGCAAACAGGGTTAAGGAAAATACCAAAGCCTTTTATTCATATATAAGGAGCAAGAGGGTAACTAGAGAAAGGGTTGGCCCACTCAAGGACAAACAAGGAAAGTTATGCATGGAGTCAGAGAAAATGGGTGAGATTCTTAACGTGTACTTTGTATCAGTATTCACCGAGGAGAGGGACATGACGGATATTGAGGTTAGGAATAGATGTTTGATTACTCTCGGTCAAGTCGGCATAAGGAGGGAGGATGTGTTGGGTATTCTAAAAGGCATTAAGGTGGACAAGTCCCCAGGTCCGGATGGGATCCATCCCAGGTTACTGAGGAAAGTGAGAGGAAATAGCTGGGAACTTAACAGATATCTTTGCAGCATCCTTGAACACGGGTGAGGTACTGGAGGACTGGAGAATTGCTAATGTTCACCAGGATGTTGCCTGGTATGGAGGGCGCTAGCTATGAAGAGAGGTTGAGTAGATTAGGATTATTTTCATTAGAAAGACGAGGTTGAGGGGGGACCTCATTGAGGTCTACAAAATCATGAGAGGTATTGACAGGGTAAGAAGCTTTTTCCCCTGAGTGGGGGACTCAATTACTAGGGGTCATGAGTTCAAGGTGAGAGGGGAAAAGTTTAAGGGAGATATGTGTGGAAAGTTCTTTACGCAGAAGGTGGTGGGTGCCTGGAACACAGGTAGAGGCAGGCACTTTAGCGTCATTTAAGATCTATTTAGACAGATACATGAATGGGCAGGGAGCAGAGGGATACAGATCCTTAGAAAATAGGCAACAGTTTTAGATAGAGATCTGGATCGGCGCAGGCTTGGGGGGCCGAAGGGCCTGTTATGTGCTGTAATTTTTCTTTGTTCTTTGTTCTCACACTCAAGGGGCTCGACATCATCCAGGACAAAGCATCCCACTTGATTGGCACCCTATCTATCACTTGAAACATTCACTCCCTCCATCACAGACGTAGAGTGGCAGCAGGGTGTGCTATCTAAAGGATCCAACGCAGCAACCCATCACTGCTCCTTCAACAGCACCTTCCAAACCCACAGCCTTTACCACCTAGAATAACAGGTAGTTGCAGTCAGATGCATGGGAACATTACCACCCTTCCAAGTTACACATTATCTTGTCTTGGAACTATATCGCTGTTCCTTTACTGTCACTGGTTCAAAATCTGGAACTCCCTTCCGAACAGCATGATGGGTTTTCCTACAACACATGGACTGCGGTAGTTCAAGAAGGCAGCTCACCATCAAATTCTCAAGAGCAATTAGGTATTCGCAATAAATGCTGACCTAGCCAGTGATGCCACATCCCATGAACACATTTTTTTAAATTCCCAAGATACTACAAATCTGTCTCTCTCAGTCTTGAATATACTCAATGGTGGAGCACCCACAGTCCTCTGGGATCGACAATTCCAAACATACAAAACCCTTTGAGTAAAGCATTTTCTCCTCACCTCAAGTCTTAATTGATCAACCCTTTTACCCTGAGAACCTGTGTTCTAAATTCTCCAGCCAGGGCTAACAGCGTTAGTGTACCTGTCCTGTGAAGGTCCTTCAGAACACTGTAGGCTCTGATGTGATCACCTCTCATTCTTCTAAGAACCGGAGAATATACGTCCAATTTACTCAGCCTATGACAGGACAATCCTCTCAATCCAGGATCCTCTCAATCCAGCAACCAAACTTTTGAACTTTTGCTGGACGACATTGAATGTCAGTTTGTGCAAAATTATGCACAGTCCTCAAGGTTAGGCCTCACCATAACTCTATATAATTGCAGCATAACGTCCTTATCTTCTACTTTCAATAAAGGTGAACGTGCCAATTTTGTTTCTAATTGATTGCTGTACATGCATACAAATTTCCTGTGTTGTTTGAGTACAACCATGTCTCTCTGAACACCAGCATTTAGAAGTTTCCCACCTTTTAAAAAAATTCTGCTTTCCTATTCTTACTTCCAAAAAAGTGGGGGTGTTATTGGTTTTGTAGTAATGTCACTGGACGAGTAATTAAGAAGCAAGGGGGGGTGGACATGGGTTCAAATCCCACCATGGCAGCTGGTGGAATTTAACTCATGCGAGAAATCTGGAATAAAAAGCTAGTCTCAGATATAGTGATCGCAAAATCATTTTTGATTGCTGTAAAAACGCCCTGTCGGGAAGGAAATCAATCATCCGTACCTGGTGTGGCCTACATGTGATTCCAGACTCATAAGAATGTGGTTGATTCTGAAATGGCTTAGTAACCCACTCAGTTGTATCAAACCACTATGATGCCAAAAAGAAATGAAATTGGATAGACCACTCGGTATCGACCGAGGCACCTGAAACATCAATGGCACACCCAGCCCTGTTGATCCTCCATGCTCTGGGGTTTGTGCCAAAATTTGGAGCGCTGTCCCACAGACTAGTCAAGCAACAGCCTGACATAGTCAGATTTACAGAATGATACCTTAAAGACAATGTCCCAGGTATCAACATCACCATCCATGGGTATGCTCTTCCCACCAACATCACAGACTCACCAGAGGTTGCACTCTAGTGATATACACAAGATATCAAAGAACAGCTTGAGGCACTGGATACTGAATAGGTTATGGACCCAGACAATATTATGGTAATAGTACTGAAGAGTGGCGCTCCACAACTATCCGTGCCCCTAGCCAAGCTGTTCCACTACAGTTACAGCCCTTGCATTTACCCAATACAGTAAATGGAAAATTGCTCAACTACATCCTGTACACAAAAAGCAAGACAAATTCAATTCAGTCTATTCTCAACTGTCAACTCTTGATTATCAGCAAAGTGATGGAAGGTATTGTTGACAATGCTATCAATTGGCACTTACACAGACATAACCTGTTCACTGACACTTAGTTTGTGTTCTGTCAGGGTTGCTCAGCTTCTGACCTCATTACAGCCTGCTCCAAACATGGATAAAAGAGCTGAACTCCAGAGGTGATGCAGGAGTAACTGCTCTTAAAATCAAGGCAGCATTTTACCGAGTGAGGCATCAAGGAGCCCGAGTAAAACTAGAATCAGGGGAGGAAACTTTCCACTAGTTGGAGTCTTTCCTAGCACAGAGGAAGATGGTTGTGCTTGTTGGAGGTCAATTATCTCAGTCCCTGGACATCACTGCGGACGTTTCTCAGGATAGTGTCCTGGGCCTAACCATCTTCAGCTGCTTAATCAGTGACCTTCTCACTTGGACAACATTCAGACTTGGGCTGACAAGTAGCAAGTAACATTTTGTCATACAAGTGCCAGACAATGACCAAATCCAACAAGAGAGAATCCAACCATCCCCCTATGGCATTCCAAGGCATCACCATCACTGAATCCCCATTATCAACATCCTGGGTGTCACCATTGACCAGAAACTGAACTGGACCAGTCATAAAATCCTGTGACTGAATGACCAGGTCAGAGGCTGTGAATTCTGTACTGAGTAACTTGGGTGCAGGAGTTGAAGAGAGTTGACGATTCTGCGGGGGGGGGGGGGGGGGGGGGGGGGGTGCCATTAGGTATATGCAGTCGCGTGATTTCACAAAGAATATTTTCCAGACTGTTCTGTTGTTGGAGGTGATACTGTCGGTGATGGGGCTGGGGTGGGGGGTCATCTCAGCAATCTACAGGAGGATTTTGGAGGAGGATATCACGGCGTTTGATGAGGTTAAGGCCAAGTGGGAGGAGAAGCTGGGGATGCACTGGAGGAGGGGTTATGTTGGGAGGTGCTGCGGAGGGTGAATGCCTCAACCTCACGTGCGAGGCTGGAGTTGATACAGCTAAAAGTGGTACATATAGCACACCTGACGGAGTTGAGGAAGAGCCTGTTGTTTGAAGGGGTGGAGGACATCTGTGAACGGTGTGGGAGGGCCAATCATGTACATATATTCTGGTTCTGCCCGAAGTTGGAGAAATTCTGGAGTTAATTTTACAGCAGCATCCTGCATGTGGATTTGGAGCCCAGTCCCCTGGGAGCAGTATTTGGGGTGTTGGACTTGCCGCAGCTGTAGACGAGAGCGGGGCAGATGTTTTAGCCTTCGCCTCGCTGATTGCTCGCAGACGGTTCCTGTTGGGCAGGAGGTCAGTCTCTCCACCCTGTGCCTCAATTTAAGGAGCTGGTTACTGACAGCTGCTGAGGATGGAGGGCGGGGGGGGGGGGGGGGGGGGGGGGGGGGAGCATTTGCTCTGAGTTACTGGGATGTTGAAGGAAGTGGGGGCTTGGGGGGGGGGGGGGGGGGTTGGAAGAATGTGTTTTTTTTATACTTTGTTGTGCTGCATAGTTAAAATGTCAAAAATATTTTTTTTTAAAAACCTCACCTCCTAACTCCCTGCCCGCCGATCTACAAGGCACAAGTCATTGAGAGCGAATGAAATACTCATACAAACATACGAATTAGGAGCAGGAGTAGGTCATTCAGCCCATTAAACCTGCTCTGCCATCCGATAAGATAGCTGATCTGATTATGGTCTCAACTCCACATTCTGCCTACCCCGATAACCTCTGAATTCCTTGTTAACCAACCAACTTAGTCAGCACCTTCTTGTCAGTGTTCAACAATGAAATAGGCCTACACTGCCCACACTCCAACAAGTCTTTCCCCTTCTCCGGGATTAACGTGATTGACGCCTGCGTCAGTGTCTCTGCAAGCTCCCCCTTCTCCAATGCCTCACTAAACGTCCCCAACAAATGCGGTGCTAACTCCTTTGCAAATGCCTAACAGAACTCCGCAGGAAAGCAATCCGGTCTTGGAGCCTTCCCCAACCTCATCTCCCTAATGCTATCAATCACCTCCCTCAGAACCAGCGGCTCCTCCTCCAATGCCTGCCTCCTCTCTTCCTCCAACAGACGGTTAATCCAATCCTTCCAGGAACCATATCCCCTTTCTCTCCATCCGGCTCCGCCTAAATAACTTCTCATAGTATCCCCGGTACACCCCATTTATCTCCCCTGGCTCTGACACTACCTGCCCCTCTCCGTTCTCACCTTTAAAATTTCCCTGGATGCAGCCTGCCTCCTCAGCTGATGGGCCAGCATGTGGCTCGCCTTTTCCCCATATTCGTATTGAATCTCCTCGCTCTCCTTAGCTGCCCCACTGCCTTCCCCATCGTCAACCTATTGAACTGTCCCTGCAAGCTCTTCCTCTCCACCAGCAACTCTTTACTGGGGGCCCCCGTGTAACTCCTATCTCAACTATCTCATCCAACAGCCCATGCTCCTCCCCCGTGTGCCTTGAATGAGATAATCTCCCCTCGGACCACCGCCTTCAACACCTCCCAGAATGTGGCCGCCGACACCTCCTCGTTCTCATTGATTTCCACATACTCCCCTTTTCACAGAACCCCTTGTCCACCAAAAAAACCCGAATCCAGCCTCCAACCCAGCCTCTGCACCTGCCTCTCATCACCAGCCAATGTGACACGCGATTGGATATTACAATTCCTGCATACATCACCCCCACCACCCCAAACAACACCACCCGACTCACCATAAAGAAATCAATTTTCAAGTACACTTTATACACGTGCGAGGAGAGCACCCTCCCCCCGGGTTCCTTGCACGGGTCAACCATTCCCATCCACTCCATAAACCCTCCCAAATCCTTAGCCATTCTCAACCTCTCCATTGATTTGTGCTTGACCCATCTACCCTCGGTTCAATCATGCAATTAAAATCTTCACCCATAATCAATTGGTGCATTTCCAGATGCAGGATCGCTCCCAGAGAGTTGGAGGATCAGCAATGCTGCCTGGGGGGCAGCGGCAATGGCTATCAGTGCGGGCAGCATGACAAGGAGGACTGCCGACCAATGTCAGGAGAAGACCAATGTCCTCCATTGAGCTGCAAGGGTAAGTTACCACCTCTTTCCCAGCATTAGTTTTGCCTGCAACCCCTCAAATTCCTGAACACCCCACGTCCCCACCCAACCGACTAGCGGACACGTGTTATGACATTCTGGGGCCGTACGTGGTCAATTCCAGCCCCACAGGCCCCAGAGTCCCAACATAAGTTGAATTAACCAATAACTAGTATATATTTCCCGAGATCTTTGACCTTTGACTGCTCCAATGACTTACAGCACCAGATTTGTAAGTAAAACACAAAAATACTTTATTTACAACAGGAGTAGAGATAAACATGTAATGGCGATAATAGAACAGTCTGCTAATTACTCCCATTTCCATCCCACCCTCTAACTACACACAAGACAGACACATAGTGGGAAAGGGAAGGATTAAAATAATTGTGGGGGAGGGAATGGTGGAGGGGGAATGGAGGGAAAGGTAAATTGGTGGGAGGGGGTATTGAGCCGACGGATATAGTCTCGTCCTAAAAGAATTTGGCAATGATAGAAGTCCTCTTGGTCCTCCTGGTATGTTGGACCCTTGTCGCCGTCTATCCTACACCCTCCAGCTCCTCCTCGAGCCCCTCCTGACTGCCTCAGTCTCCTCATCAGACAAGGCCATTCGCCTCGTTCTGTTCCTCCTCCACCTTCAGCATGTCACCCCAATAGAATCCCTACAGTTCAGAAGAAGGCCTTTCGGTTCATCAAGTCTGCGCCGACCTCCTGAAAGAGCACCCACTTCCTATCCTGCCCCTGTAACTCAGTAACCCCAACTAACGTTTTTGGACACAATGGGACAATTTAGCATGGCCAATACCTAAACTGTTCATCTTTCGACAGTGGGAGGAAACTGGAGTACCCAGAGGAAACCCATGCAGACATGGGGAGGAGATACAAACTCCACACAGACAGTCACCCAAGGCTAAAATTGAACCTGGGTTCCTGGCGCTGTGAGGCAGCAGTTCTAACCTTGGTGCCACCGTGCCGCCCTGGTGCTATGCCATTTTGTGAAGTGTACAACAGACCATCACAAAGTGGTAGACTCTTTGCAAGGCATCACCAGAGTGATCAAGGCATCGGAACAGCATCTTGAGCAGCCCAATGCACCGCTCAACTACAGCACGGTTGGCAAGATGAGCCTCATTATAATGGGTCTCCGCCTCAGTCTTAGGCCTCAGTAACGGCGTCATTGGCCATGACCTGAGTGGGTATCGCTTGTCCCACAAGCCAACCTTTCATCCTTGGGTGGTCCTTTAAGACACCGGGATCTCCTAATGTCCCAGAATGTAGCTGTCATGCACGCTCCTCGGATAACGGGGGCACACATGCATGATTCTGAGGTGTGGTCGCACACGATCTGAACGTCCAGGGAGTGGAACCCCTTCCTCTTCATATAGGGCACTCCCTGATGTCCTGGTGTCCACAGGGTGACATGTCTGTCATCAATCGCCATCTGGACCTGGGGCATCCTGATGATGGCAGCAAATCCTACAGCCCAGGCATCTTGGTGGGCCTGGTCCAGCTTGACGATGATATAATTTGATGCCCGAGCATACAGAAGATCGCAGACGTTCCCCCCAGGACAAGTCAAGAGAAAAATGGGAGGAAGAACGGGGCACAGAATTCGGGGGAGTCTCGGAGCGAAGCGTTAAACAAGGCAAATTCCACCTCCACATGTGCAAGGCTGAGTCTAATGCGGCTAAAGGTGGTACACAAAACGCACCTAACCATGCCCAAATGAACAGGTTCTTCTCTGAGGTGGAGGACAGTTGCGAATGTCACCAAGGCGAGGTGTGCCGAGGGGGTGGGGTTGCCTTGTTAGTTAAGAACAAAATTAAATCTATGGCACTAAACGGATGATGTGGAGTCTGTGTGGGTAGAATTGAGGAACCACAAAGGCAAAAAAACCATAATGGGAGTTATGTACAGACCTCCTAACAGTGGTCAGGACCAGGGGCGCAACATGTACCGGGAAATAGAAAAGGCATGTCAGAAAGGCAAGGTCACGGTGATCATGGGGGACTTCAATATGCAGGTGGATTGGGTAAATAACGTAGCCAGTGGATCCAAAGAAAAGGAATTCATGGAATGCTTACAAGATGGCTTTTTGGAACAGCTTGTCATGGAGCCCACAAGGGAGCAGGCTATTCTGGACCTAGTGCTCTGTAATGAACCAGACTTTATAAAAGATCTTAAAGTAAGGGAACACTTAGGAAGCAGCGATCATAATATGGTTGAGTTCAGTCTGCAGTTTGAAAGAGAGAAGGCAAAATCGGATGTAATGGTGTTACAGTTAAATAAAGGTAATTACGAGGGCATGAGAGAGGAACTGGCGAAAATCGACTGGAAGCAGACCCTAGTGGGGAAGACAGTAGAGCAAAAATGGCAGGATTTTGTATGCATAATTGAGGACACTGTACAGAGGTTCATCCCCAAGAAAAGAAAGATTATCCGGGGAGGGATTAGACAGCCATGGCTGACAAAGGAGGTCAGGAAATGTATCATAGAAAAAGAGAGATCCTATAAAGTGGCCAAAAGCACTGGGAAATCAGAAGATTGGGAAGGCTACAAAAACAAACAGAGGTTAACAAAGAGACAAATAAGGAAGGAGAGGATCAAATATGAAGGCAGGCTAGCCAGTAATATAAGAAATGATAGTAAAAGTTTCTTTCAATACATAAGAAACAAACGACAGGCCAAAGTAGACATTGGGCCAATTCAAACTGATTCTGGAAGGCTAGTGATGGGAGACGAGGAAATGGCTGGAGAACTTAATAAGTACTTTGCGTCTGTCTTCACAGTGGAAGACATGAGTAATATCCCAAAAATTATAAAGGGTCAGGGGGCTGAGTTGAGTATGCCATTACAAAAGAGATGGTGCTAAAAAAGCTAAAAGGTCTTAAAATTGACAAATCTCCTGGCCCCGATGGGCTACATCCTAGAGTTCTGAGGGAGGTGGCTGAAGAAATAGCGGAAGCGTTGGTTGAGATCTTTCAAAAATCACTGGAGTCAGGGAAAGTCCCGGACGATTGGAAGATCGCTGTTGTAACCCCCTTGTTCAAGAAAGAATCAAGACAAAAGATGGAAAATTATAGGCCAATTAGCCTAACCTCGGTTGTTGGTAAAATTCTAGAATCGATCGTTAAGGATGAGATTTCTAAATTCTTGGAAGAGCAGGGTCGGATTAGAACAAGTCAACATGGATTTAGTAAGGGGAGGTCGTGCCTGACGAACCTGTTAGAATTCTTTGAGGAGGTGACAAGTAGGTTAGACCAGGGAAACCCAGTGGATGTGGTCTATCTGGATTTCCAAAAGGCCTTTGATAAGGTGCCACACAGGAGGCTGCTGAGTAAGGTGAGGGCCCATGGTGTTCGAGGTGAGCTACTGGCATGGGTTGAGGATTGGCTGTCTGACAAAAGGCAGAGAGTTGGGATAAAAGGTTCTTTTTCGGAATGGCAGCCGGTGACCAGCGGTGTTCCACAGGGTTCAGTGTTGGGGCCGCAGCTGTTCACCATATATATTAATGATCTGGATGAAGGGACTGGGGGCATTCTAGCGAAGTTTGCCGATGATACAAAGTTAGGTGGTCAGGCAGGTAGTGCTGAGGAAGTGGGGAGGCTGCAGAAGGATCTAGATATTTTGGGAGAGTGGTGCAGGAAATGGCTGATGCAATTCAACGTGAGAAAATGTGAGGTCTTGCACTTTGGAAAAAAGAATCCAAGCATAGACTACTTTCTAAACGGTGAGAAAATTCATAATGCCAAAGTACAAAGGGATCTGGGAGTGCTAGTCGAGGATTCCCTAAAGGTAAACATGCAGGTTGAATCCGTGATTAAGAAAGCGAATACAATGTTGTCATTTATCTCAAGAGGGTTGGAATATAAAAGCAGCAATGTGCTACTGAGACTTTATAAGGCTCTGGTTAGGCCCCATTTGGAGTACTGTGTCCAGTTTTGGGCCCCACATCTCAGGAAGGACATACTGGCACTGGAGCGTGTCCAGCGGAGATTCACACGGATGATCCCTGGAATGGCGGGTCTAACATATGAGGAACGGCTGAGGATCCTGGGATTGTATTCATTGGAGTTTAGAAGGTTAAGGGGAGATCTAATAGAAACTTACAAGATAATACATGGCTTAGAAAGGGTGGACGCAAATAAACTGTTTCCGTTAGGCGAGGAGACGAGGACCCGTGGGCACAGCCTTAGAATTAGAGGGGGTAAATTCAGAACAGAAATGCGGAGACATTTCTTCAGCCAGAGAGTGGTGGGCCTGTGGAATTCATTGCCGCGGAGTGCAGTGGAGGCCGGGACGCTAAATGGCTTCAAGGCAGAGATAGATAAATTCTTGATGTCGCGAGGAATTAAGGGCTACGGGGAGAATGCTGGTAGGTGGAGTTGAAATGCCCATCAGCCATGATTGAATGGCGGAGTGGACTCGATGGGCCGAATGGCCTTACTTCCACTCCTATGTCTTATGGTCTTAAGGCGGCCTGGCCAACCCCACCTGCATGTTCTGGGCCTGCTTCAAACGTTTGGTTCTGGACAACCTTTGGAACAACATTTTAGGAAGGATGTGGAAGCTTTGGAAAAGGTGCAAAGGAGATTTACCAGGATGTTGCCTGGAATGGAGAGTAGGTCATACGAGGAAAGATTGAGGGTGCTAGGCCTTTTCTCATTAGAACGGAGAAGGATGAGGGGCGACTTGATAGAGGTTTATAAGATGATCAGGGGAATAGATAGAGTAGACAGTCAGAGACTTTTTCCCCGGGTGGAACACACCATTACAAGGGGACATAAATTTAAGATAAATGGTGGAAGATATAGAGGGGATGTCAGAGGTAGGTTCTTTACCCAGAGAGTAGTGGGGGCATGGAATGCACTGCCTGTGGTAGTAGTTGAGTCGGAAAATTTATGGACCTTCAAGCGGCTATTGGATAGGTACTTGGATTAGGGTAGAATAAGGGAGTGTAGGTTAACTTCTTAAGGGCAGCACGGTAGCATTGTGGATAGCACAATTGCTTCACGGCTCCAGGGTCCCAGGTTCGATTTCGACTTGGGTCGCTGTCTGTGTGGAGTCTGCACATCCTCCCCGTGACTGCGTGGGTTTCCTCCGGGTACTCCGGTTTCCTCCCACAGTCCAAAGATGTGCAGGTTGGGTGGATTGGCCATGACAAATTGTCCAAAATTCTATGATTAACCTAGGACAAAAGTTCGGCGCAACATCGTGGGCCGAAGGGCCTGTTCTGTGCTGTATTTCTCTATCTATCTAACCTTCTTTGAGGCAATGTCCAAGGTTGTAAGGGTGAGGGTGGAGTCATGCCCAAAAGTGTAGGTCTTCAGGGTTTCAGAGCAGCCAGACTCTTTATGGGGAGGGAGCTGGGCCGATTGTCCGAGCCTTTGCCTAATCGCCTGTCGAAGAATCCTGCTTGGCTGGTGCTCGGCAGCACAACCCTAAGCTACAGACTGGCTGTTTAACCTGTCGGAATTCCTCCAAATGAAGAAGATAAAATTCGCCATCCGTGGGTCGGAAGAGTTTGCCAACTTTTCCAAGACCTGTTCGTAGCCAGCAACCAGTTGAGCAGGGTGGGGCGAGGCACAGATGAGCCACGAAATGCAAAGGAACGGGAGAGGTGGTGGAGGAGGAGAGAAAGGTTATGAAGGAGGAGTGGTATGAGGGGCAAAAACCCATTGAAAAAATCACAGGATACAGGTGGCATAGCCACAGAGACGGGCCCAAGGTCAGAGGACAAGCGGGAATAACAGAGAGGTAACATCAGCACACTGGGCAATACATGCGAGGACCAACATTGGGAGTCCAACGAAGGCAGGACAGCCAAATAAGGCCCACAGCCACAGGGTTGGGGGGGGGGGGGGGGGGGGGGGGGAGCAGAAACATCTAAATATTTAAAATGCTCCTTCTTTGACTCTATGTTGTTTTTTCTTACTCTCTTTCTGTTTTGTGTGTTTCTTCTCATTTTTGCGTTGGCCTTTGCACACTTGTAAATACCAATTCCTCTTTGGCTCAACAATATGTGCAGTGATGAAACCCGTAAACATAAAAGTATGAATGAGTATGTGTCACATAAAAATGTGAAAACCAATAAAAACACTTAAAAAAAGACTGCCCTAATATATTCCAGTATATTCTTGATGATTAATGCCAGGCTAACTGACCTGTAGTTCAGTTTTCTCTCTTCCTCCTTTCTTCAATGCAGCATTGTATTTTCTCACTTCCAATCAACTGGGACCATTCTATAATCTCGGGAATTTTGGAAAATCATTACAAGTGCACTACCTTTCCCAACAGATATCTTTTTTAGTTGCTTCGGATGTAGGCCAGCAGGTGTCGGGGATTTGTCAACTTTTGGTCCCTTAAGCTTCTCTAGTACTTTTTCTCTATTGATACTAATTATTAGTCCCTGTGTTAGCCTTTGTTTTTAATATATAATTTGTGTCTTCCACTGTGAAGACAGACACAAAATACTTGTTTATCTTA
This sequence comes from Scyliorhinus canicula, assembly GCF_902713615.1. NCBI lineage: Eukaryota > Metazoa > Chordata > Chondrichthyes > Carcharhiniformes > Scyliorhinidae > Scyliorhinus > Scyliorhinus canicula. The sequence continues at coordinate 75,824,063 of NC_052147.1, read as the reverse complement.
TCTCAATATCATCCTTCTGCACAATAATTTCTCTTGTCTCTGAGATCAATGTCTTTTAGAGATCAATATTTACTTTATCTACTGTACTCCTTTTTATATACTTTCAAAAGCTCTTACAGTCTCTTTTTATATTCCTGGATAATTTATTTTAATATTCTATTCTTTCCCTTATCAACCATTTGGTAGCCCTTTGCTGATTTCTAAAACTCTCCCAATTTGACACTTACTACTTTTTTTTACAACATTGTAAGTCCCTTCTTTTAATCTAATACTAATATTAACTTCTCTCGTAAGCAAAAGATGGATCTTTCTCACAGTGATTTTTAAAAATCGAACATATTTTCTTAAACATTTTCATTATTTCTTTAAATGCTTCCAAAATGTATTTATCATTATACCTTTTTGTTTATTTAATCAACCTTAGCCAGCTGTCCACTTGTACCAATCTGATTGGCTATATTTAAGATTCTTGTTTTAGACTTATGTATGTTGGTCTCAACTTCATATGGAATTCAATTGTATTATCATCATTTTCCCTTCCCCACCCCGGGATTCTTTCACTATGAGATTACTAATTAACACTAACTCATTACGCAATACTAGATCTTTAAAAAAAAATATTCCTTTTTGGTTCCACAACATATTGTTCCAGGAAATTGTCATGAAAGCCTTCATCAAACTCATCTTCCACAACTTATGGTGATGTCATGTAAGGGCAAGACACACAAAAAACGGCTCCCGGCAGAGTCTTTGTTTTTGATCCCTTTTACCTGGTTTTTCAGGGGGTTTTGGTGTCCAAGCCAGATTGGTTCAGTTGGTGGACTCCTTCCTGATGGTGGTATGTAGAAATTATCGATGAAAGAGCCCAATACTGAGAAGACTCAGGAGGTTGCCCATCTAAGGAAGGTGAAGGATGGAAGATGGCCACTGCGCCCATCAAACTCGACAGGTTGGCTGTGGTGATGGTGCAGGAGCTGGATAAATGCAGCAAACATATGGACAGGCAGTTTGAGTGAAAGGGCATGGAGATTAAGGAATCTTTTAAAGACAACATTGAGGAGGGTTTGGGCCCAATCCGTGAACAATTGGTGAGAACCTGGAACGTGATGAAAGCACAATGTGAGATTTGAACGAGGTGGAGGAGGCCTTGTCATGGTACGAGGATCGGTTTGCCGAATAAAGGTCAAGGTTCAAGGTGGAGGATCTTGAGACTAGGTCATGGTGGCTAAACCTGGTGGAGGATGGTGGAGCTGCCGGAGGGAGTGGAGGGCTTGAAGCTGATCCAGTGTTTCACCAAATGTTTCTTGAATGGTAGAGGGGATTAAGTGTTTACCCCTCTGGAGTTGCATAGAGCACATCGAGCGCTCAGGCAAAAGCCAAGGCTGAATGAGCTACCCCGGGCAGTTATGCTTTCACAGTTATCAAAGGAAGGAGAGGGTCTTGGAGTGGGTGAAGAATGGAATATTGACTGAGATGGGAACACGGTGTGGCTATACCAAGACATTGGGACTGAGCTGGCGAAGAGGCGTGAGGCCTTCAACAGGGCGAAGGCAGTGTTTTCATTCGAACGGCGGAGGTTGAAGGGTGACCTGATAGAGGTCTACAAGATTATGAGGGGCATGAATAGAGTGGAATGGCAGGCACTCTTTCCCAAGGTGGAGAGGTCAGACACCAGGGGACATAGGTTTAAGATCCGTGGGGCAACATTACAGGAGATGTGTGAGGTTGTTTTGTTACACAAATGGTGGTGAGTGCCTGGAATGCGTTGTGGAAGCATCGAGGAACTGGTGAACGTGTATGCCCCAAATTGAGACAATGTTAAGTTTATGAGATGGTTGTTGGCTCCTATTCCGGAATCAGATACAGACCAACTGATTTCAGGGGGGGATTTTAATTGCTTTTTGGAAGAAGTTGGACTGCTCCAGGCCTGGATCACTGGTCCCTTCAGGGATGGTGAAGGTGCTAGCAGCATTCATGGAGGAGACCGGTGGGGGCTGATCCATGGCAGTTTATGCACTGGGGAGGCAAAGAGTTTTCATTTTTTTCACCATGCACAAGGTGTATTCAAGGAACGACTTCTTTATTATGGGTAAGACCCTGCTCCACAGGGTAAAGTGCGCAGAGTATTTGGCGGTGGTCATCGCCAACCATGCGCCGCATTTGGTAGACTTGAAGTTGGAGGTGGGGCGGGCGCAGTGTATAGGTTGAAGGCTGGGCAGGGGACTTTTATTGGATCTTGAGTTCTGCGCGATGATTTCTAGGGCCATATGGGACTATGTGGAATGGAACGAGAATGGGATGGTCTCGTGGCCTACGGTGTGGGAAGCGTTAAAAGCAGTGATTAGGGGGAAGGTTTTTTTTTTAAATGTGGCTTGATAGATTGGAGCCGCCAGAGGATGAGTAGGGGATGACAGAATTCTTGGAGGGTTTGGAGCTTCCCCAGGTGGGGGAGGAGTTGGGGGGGAATTGGAGGCACCGTTGGGGTTGGGGGAGGTCTGCAGCCTTGGGAAAGGTGTAGACGGGGAAGGCGCGGGGCCAGATGGGTTCTCAATTAGAATTCTTGAAGAGGTTTGTGGATCAGCTGACCCCATTGGTGCTGGGAATGTTTAACAACTCATTGGTTTGGGGTTGTAACCTGGAGACGCTGGTGCAGCCGTCCATCTTCCTCCTTCTGAAGAACGACCAGGACTCCACAGTGTGTCGGTCGTACCTCCCAATTTCTCTACTCAATATGGAAGCGAAACCTTTGGCCAAAGTCTTAGCTTTGAGGTTGGAATCCTGCCTCCTGGAGGTTGTGGGGAAGACCAGGTGGGATTTGTGATGGACAGAAGACTGTCAGCTAATGTGAGGCAGCTACTCAACATGGTTCTCACTCTGACGTTTGGGCCAGACCCGGAAATAATTGTGTCTCTGGATGCAGAAAAGGCATTTGATAGGGTTGAATGGAGTTACTAGTTCGTGGATCTGGAGAAGTTTGGGATTGGTCCTGGGTTTGTGACATGGGTTAGGTTGTTATATGAAGTGCTGTCTCCGAGTGCGTGAACAAACACCATGAATTCTGCGTCATTTAGATTGTGCAGGGGGATGAGGCAGGGTTGTCCCATGTCCCCTCTTTTGTTCGCGTTAGCAATTGAACCATTACCATTGCCAATTGCTTTGAGGACCTTGGATAAGTGGAGAGGGATTGCGGAGAGGAGTGTGTGGACTAGAGCAGACGATTTGTTTTGTAGGTAAGGAATCTGGGTCTAGTTCTGGGGGATATATTGGGAATATTTGCGAGGTTTGGCTCCTTTTCAGGGTATAAACTGAATGTTGGGAAGAGCGGGGGCAGGAGTGGTTGGGCGGGGGGAAGTGGGGTAGTTCTAGTTGGGGGGGTGGGATAGTTTTCTTTGTTTTTGTTTTGCTATTGTATGTGTTATTATGATTTATATAAAATGATAAAAGTTCAATAAAAATATTTTTAAAAGACTTCTGGTTGCGGCTATGCAGAGCTACGTCGCACGTTCGGCACCTCCCGCTTAGAACGGACTTTTGGGCTCTTTTTAGGGCCCTCAACGGCAATTTTCGACGTTTCCCGGTGTGGGAAGGAGTTTGCAGCATTCCCCTGACAGTGGTCCAGGGGTCTCTAAAAGGAGCCCGCTCCCATCAGCGAGTTTAACATAGTGACCACATAGGCCCTCACGTCCGACCCCTTCAGCCCCAGGAGCGGGGCGACTAAAAAAGTGCTGGTGAAGCCAAAGAAAGTGGGAGGGAAGAAAAGCAAGATGGCGGCGGGCGGAGACCAGGCAGCGTGGATGCAGTGGGCGGAGGAGCAACAGGAGGCTCTCCAGCGCTGTTTCAGGGAGCTTAAAGCGGACCTGCTGGAGCCGATGAAGGCTTCCATTGATAAGTTGTTGGAAACGCAGGCGGCGGCGATCCATGAGGTCCGACAGAAGGTCTCAGAGCACGAAGATGAGATCTTGGGCCTAGCGGTAAAGGTGGAGGTGCACGAGGCGCTCCACAAGAAATGGCAGGAGCGGTTCGAGGAGATGGCGAATCGGTCGAGGCGGAAGAATCTGCGGATCCTGGGCCTCCCGGAGGGGCTGGAGGAGTCGGACGTGGGGGCCTATGTGGTCAGTATGTTAAACTTGCTGATGGGAGCGGGGTCCTTTCAGGGACCCCTGGAACTGGAAGGGGCCCATAGAGTGCTGGCGAGGAGGCCCAAGGCTAACAAGCCGCCGCGGGCGGTGCTTGTGCGGTTTCACCGATTCACTGATCGGACGGGTGTCCTCAGGTGGGCCAAGAGAGAGCGGAGCAGCAGGCGGGAGAACACAGAGGTTCAAATTTATCAGGACTGGTGCGGAGGTGGCGAAGAAGCGGGCCGGGTACAACCGGACGAAGGCGGTGCTGCACAGGAAGGGGGTGAAGTTCGGCATGTTGCAGCCGGCGCGTCTGTGCGTCCCCCGGCTCCGTTCCAACAGCACCTTCCTTACTCGCGAGGTTTTACGCGCCCATACAAACCCAGAGATCACCGCATTGGTACTCTTAAAAAAACTCTTAAAAAAACTTTTGGTATGAAAATAGGGAGACATGAAAAAATAAATAAAATACTCAGGAGAACTGTCTCTTTACGGCCTGTACGCTCCCCGTCAATGTCAGATGGAGCATGTCCCACCTCTGAAAGTCCTCCTTCATTTGCTCAACCAACCGGGCCAGATTTTATTCATGCAACTGCTCCAATCCCCATGGTGCCTGAATTCCCAAGTATCAAAAACCCCCTCCCATCACTTTAAACGGCATCTCTCCCAGACTCCTCCCCTGACGTCTCGCCTGGATCACAAAGTCCTCACTCTTACCCATATTCAATTTATACCCAGAGAACTGGCCACATTCCCCTCAGATCCGCATAATCTCTCCCATCTCCCCCAACGGGTCAGACATATACAGGAGTAGGTCGTCCTCATAAAACGAGACCCTGTGCTCCATCCCCCCCTGGACTAACCCCTTCCAGTCCTTTGACGCTCTCAGCGCCAAAGCCAACGGTTCTATAGACAAGGCAAACAGAAATGGAGAGAGTGGACATCCCTGCCTCGTCCCCCGGCACAGTCGAAAATACTCCAAGCTCACTCGGTTCGTCCACACACTTGCCACTGGTGCCTGGTACAACAACTGGACCCAGTCTACAAAGCCCTGCCGAAACCTGAACCACCCCAGGACCTCCCACAGATAATCCCACTCCACCCGGTCGAAGGCCTTTTTCGTGTCCATAGCGACCACTACCTGCACCTCTCTACCCTCGGAGGGCATGATGATAACATTCAAGAGCCTTCAACATGGGCCGTTAACAGCCTTCCGCAACCGGTCCACATCAGACACCATTTCCCTGGCCCTACACTCATCCCTAGAGCATCTCGAAAACAAGGACTCCTACATCAGACTCCTATTTATTGACTACAGCTCCGCCTTCAACACCATAATCCCAGCCAAGCTCATATCAAAGCTCCAAAACCTAGGACTTGGCTCTCCACTCTGCAACTGGATCCTTAACTTTCTGACCAACAGACCACAGTCAGTAAGAATGAACACCAACACCTCCTTCACAATAGTCCTCAATACCGGTGCCCCGCAAGGCTGCGTACTTAGCCCCCTACTCTACTCCCTGTACACACACGACTGCGTGGCAAAACATGGTTCCAACTCCATCTACAAGTTTGCTGACGATACGACCATAGTGGGCCGGATCTCGAATAACGACGAGTCCGAATACAGGAGGGAGATAGAGAACCTAGTGGAGTGGTGTAATGACAACAATCTCTCCTTCAATGCCAGCAAAACTAAAGAGCTGGTCATCGACTTCAGGAAGCAAAGTACTGTACACACCCCTGTCAGCATCAACGGAGCCGAGGTGGAGATGGTGAGCAGTTTCAAATTCCTAGGGGTGCACATCACCAAAAATTTATCCTGGTCCACTCACGTCGACGCTATCACCAAGAAAGCACAACAGCGCCTATACTTCCTCAGGAAACTAAGGAAATTTGGCATGTCCACATTAACCCTTACCAACTTTTACAGATGCACTATAGAAAGCATCCTCTCGGGCTGCATCACAGCCTGGTATGGCAACTGCTCGGCCCAGGACCGCAAGGAACTTCAGAGAGTTGTGGATACCGCCCAGTCCATCACACGAACCTGCCTCCCATCCATTGATTCCATCTACACCCTCCGCTGCCGGGGGAAAGCGGGCAGCATAATCAAGGATCCCTCCCACCCGGCTTACTCACTTTTCCAACTTCTTCCATCGGGCAGGAGATTCAGAAGTCTGAGAACACGCACGAACAGACTCAAAAACAGCTTCTTCCCGACTGTCACCAGACTCCTAAATGACCCTCTTATTGACTGACCTCATTAACACTACACCCTGTATGCTTCAACCGTTGCCAATGCTTATGTAGTTACATTGTATATCTTGTGTTGCCCTATTATGTATTCTCATGTATTTTCTTGAATTGTTTAATTCCCTTTTCTTCCATGTACTGAATGATCTGTTGAGCTGCTTGCAGAAAAATACTTTTCACTGTACCTCGGTACACGTGACAATAAACAAATCCAATCCAATCCTTTGACAAATCCCGTCTGGTCCTCCCCATCACCCGTGGGACACAATCTTCTATTCTCGAGGTCAAAACCTTGGCCAGCAATTTAGCGTCTACATTCAGAAGGGAGATTGGCCTGTATTAGAATTAGAACAGTACAGCACAGAACAGGCCCTTCGGCCCTCAATGTTATGCCGAGCAATGATCACCCTACTCAAGCCCACGTATCCACCCTATACCAGTAACCCAACAACCCCCATTAACATTATTATTTTTTTTTTTAGGACACTAAGGGCAATTTAGCCTGGCCAATCCACCTAACCCGCACATCTTTGGACTGTGGGAGGAAACCGGAGCACCCGGAGGAAACCCACGCACACACGGGGAGGACGTGCAGACTCCGCACAGACAGTGACCCAGCCGGGAATCGAACCTGGGACCCTGGAGCTGTGAAGCATTGATGCTAACCACCATGCTACCGTATGACCCACATTGTTCTGGATCCTTCCCCTACTTCAGAATCAGAGCAATCAAAGCCTGTGACATTGTTGGGGGAAGGATACCTCGCTCCGAGCCTCATTAAACACCCTAACCAGCAAGGGCCCCAGCACCCCAGAAACCATTTTATAGAATTTCACTAGGCGTCCGTCCGCCCCTGGATCCTTGCCCGACTGCATAACCTCTAATCCCTCCACTACTTCAAAGAGTCCGATTGGGGCTCCCAGACCCTCCACCAATCCTTCTTCCACCCTTGGAAACTCCAGTCCTTCCAAAAACTGCCTCACCCCTTCCACCCCAGCTGGGGGTTCCAACTTGTATAGCCTACAATAAAATTCCTTGAACACCCCATTCACCCCCGCTGGTCCAAGATCATGTTCCCCCCTTTATCCTTCACTCTTCCTATCTCCCTAGCTGCATCCCGTTTCCAGGTGCGCTAACATCCTGCTGGCCTTCTCCCCATACTCTATACCGCCCCTCTCGCCTTCCTCAACTGCCCCACCGGCTCCCCTGAGATAACAAACCAAACTCCATCTGCAGCTTCTGCCGCTCCTTCGAGTACCTCCTGGTACCACCCAGTGTGGGGCATGATCCGGCACAACAATTGCCAAGTACCTCCTGTCGACCTGGAGAATCTCCCTAACCAGCCTGTCCATTTCCACCCGCTCCACCTTCTCCCTATGCGCCCATAATGAAATAAACTGCCCTCTCACTACTGCCTTCAATGCCTCCCCTACCGTTGCTGCCAAAATCTTCCCTGTGTCATATATCTCCACATAATTCTGGATGGCCTCCCTCATCCACTCACACACCTCTTCATCTGCTAACAGTCCTACATCTAATATCCAGTGCGGGCGCTGACCCCCTCCTTGCTCACCCGTAAATCCACCCAGTGTGGGGCATGGTCCGACACAACAATCGCCGAGTACTCGGCATCTACCAACCCTGCCAGAAAAGCCCTATCCAAAATGAAAAGTCAATCCGGGAGTACATCTTGTGTACATGGGAGAAAAAAGAAAGCTCCTTCGCTCTTGGCCGCCCAAACATCCATGATCTACCCCTCCCATCTATTCTATAAACCCTTTTAGTTCCTTCGCAGCTGCTGCCACCCTCCATGACCTCGAACTCGACCGATCGAGCCTCAGATCTATAACCGTGTTAAAGTCCCCCTCCATGATCAGGAATCTTCCCCAAAACCCACCTCATGAACTTTGTGTCGTCCCAGTTTGGTGCATAAACGTTCACCAGCACTATCGGCATCCTCTCCAACTTCCCCCTCACCATAACACAACTACCACCCCACCCCTCCTCCCCCAAGTCTGCCACTATACTTCCCACTTCAAATGACACCCGCTTATTAATCAAAATCGCTACCCCCTTAGTTTTAGAGTCTAGTCCCAAATGAAATACTTGCCCAACCCACTCGTTCCTCAGCCTAGTCTGATCCTCCACACTCAGGTGTGTCCCTTGTAACATTGCCACATCTATAAACTCTTCAGATGCGCGAAAATGCCCATCTTAACCAGCCCATTCAACCCTCTCACGTTCCATGTGATTAGCCTGGCCGACTAAGGGCCGAGGAAACGCACCTGCTCCCAGCAACTTCTCAAACATGCGTGCCACATATGCACCGGCATCCGATCCCTCGCTGCCCTCCGGCAGGCCGACAATCCGTAGATTCTGTCTGCGCGATCTGTTCTCCAGATCCTCCACTTGGTCCTGCAGTGTCTTCTGATGTCCTTCATCAGCCCCATCTCCACCGCCATCGCTGCCAGCTGATCTTTGTACTCAGCCACTGCCTCTTCCACCTTCTGGATCGCCTGGCCCTGGGTTTCCAATCTTTGCTCCATGCGATCAATCCCCGCCTTTATCGGATCCACCACCCTGACCAGGTCTTCCAGATATTCATTTCTCTGTTGAGCAAATTTCTCCTGCACAAAGGCCACAAAATGCCCCGTTGACCACTGGGCCGGCAGTTTCGATCCCTGACCTTCCGCCATATTCCCCTGTATTGCAGGCTCCACTCCCGTTTTCGACCAACGTTCTCTTCTTTTCAGACAACTTCTGGTCCACGAAGCCATACACTGGTAGGGAATCTTCCTCTTCTACTTCACCAGCACCTTGTTTTATCGATCAAATCCATCGTAAATCGGCGGAAAGGTCCAAAACGTCCACCACGAGAAGCCACTAAATGTGCGACCACTCACAACAAGGTCGCCTCCGGAAGTCATTTTAGGAAATATTGGTTAATTCATTTGTGTTGTGACTCCAGGATACGTGGGGTGGAATTGACTGCACACTAGCCCAGGGTGTTCCAACACCATGCTGCATCGAGGGGACAGGTTAAAAGGGTTTGTATGAGCTAGTCATCTTCATCACCCTGGAAAATTGTTGCTATAAGGGTTTTACAGGCAGGTCTGTTGCGTCTGGTCCATGTTATGGCCTCTTCCTGTGAGGCATCAACATCCTCGCTCTCTTTGAACTCATGCCTTTCGATGGCTCAATCATCAGAGGAAACGTGCAGCTCTTCCATCTCCCCCTGTGGCAATCATGTCCCCTTTAGAGCAGCAGGTTGTGTTGAGTGCAGCAAACATCTGAAATGCGTCTTCATCATGCCAATGGTATTCTCAATCAAGAAGCCTGGTGAAGAATGTGAGATATGCTTTCTCTCCTTGGAATCACTCTATGGTTGCCAAAGGGGTGTCATTAGCCACAATATTTGGGGGTAGCCTTTATCACGGATGAGCCAATCCTAAATCCCAAATGAGCTAAGGGCTCTTGAAGATTTGACAACTCTGTAAGTGACTCAAGATGTGAGAGTTGAGTGAGCTCCTGGGATATCTTGTACAGATCAGCATAATCTGCTTTTGTAGTTGCTGCGGCCAGGGAGCACTTAGTGCAACAAGTGTCCAGACACTGGCACTCTGAACCCGTTGGAAGCCGGAGAGCACTGAAAATCCCACTGCTCCGGCAACCTGACTGGCTTCATCAAGGGAAAACTGAACATAGTTGGTTGCCTGACTGAATAGGGCATCAGTGACCTCTCATATGAATGGAGGATTGTGATATTTCGCAGAGGTCCCTATTGGAGCCCTGGAACGAAACACTCACAAAAAAAGTGTTGAGTATGATGATCACCATTCGGGCCACTCGATGGATGGCCTCTCATTTCTGTGGTGCCGGATCCTCCTGAAGAATGTGGCAGATGTGAGCCGCCAGGTCCTTTGGCAAGCAGAAATGTCTAACGCATTCAAATTCAAATATGAGAGGCATCTTCAGTACCTTAGTCAAGCCAAACACGTTTGCGGAATTGGTCTCTTCTCCTCAGTTGCACGAAGCCATGTTGCCTGCTGCATGTCCCTGACATTCCACACTCCTCTTCTTGTGTCAAAGAACAATACAGCACAGGAACAGGCCCTTTGGCCCTCCAAGCCTGTACAGTCATGATACCAACCTTTGCTAAACCCTCAGCACTTCACAGAGCCGTATCCTGCTATACCCATCCTATCCATGTGTTTGTCAAGATGCCTTTTGAACGCCATTAATGTATCTGCTTCCACAACCTCCCCTGGCAACACGTTCCAGGCACTCACCACTCTCTGCCTCGCACATCTCCTCTAAACGTTGCCCTACAAACCTTAAACTTATGCCCCCTGGTGACTGATCTCTCTACCCTAGGAAAGAATGCCTGCCCATCCACTCTATCCATGCCCCTCATAATCTTGTAGACCTCTATCAGATCACCCTCAACCTCCATCTTTCTAATAAAAACAGGCTGAGTCTATTCAGCCTCTCCACATAGCTAACACCCTCCAGACCAGGCAATATTCTGGTAAACCTCCTCTTCGCCCTCTCCAAAGCCCCCACATCCTCCTGGTAGTATGGTAACCAGAATTGTGCACAATATTCCATGTGCGGCCATATCAAGGTTCTATACAACTTCAGCACAACTTGCGAGCTTTTGTACTTGATGCCCCGTCCAATGAAGGCAAGCATTCCGTATGTTTTCTTGACTAACTTGTCCACTTGTGTTGCCACCTTCAAAGATCTGTGGACCTGCAGGCTCAGATCTCTCTGACTTTCTATATTCCTAAGAGTTTTACCATTTACGGTATAGTTCCCCTCTATGTTAGAACTACCAAAATGCATTACCTCACATTTGTCCGGATTAAACTCCATTTGCCATTTCTCTGCCCAAGTCTCCAACCTATCTATGTCCTGCTGTATCTATTCACAATCCTCAACACTATCTGCCACTCCACCATACTTGGTATCATCCATGAACTTACTAATTAGACCGGCTATATTTTCCTCCAAATCTTTTTGTACACCACAAATACAGAGGTCCAAGCACCGATCCCTGTGGAACATCACTAGTCACAACATTCCATACAGAAAAACACCCATCCACTGCTACCCTTTGCCTTCTATGACCGAGGCAGTTCTGTATCCATCCTATCACCTCACCTCTGATCCTGTGTGACTTCACCTTTTGTGCCATGAGGTACCTTGTCAAAGGTTTTACTGAAGTCCATGTAAACAACATCCACCGCCCTCCCCATATCAATCACCTTTGTCACCTCCTCAAAAGACGCGATCAAGTTAGTGAGGCACAACCTCCCCTTCACAAAACTATGCTGTCTATCGCTCATGAGTCCATTTTTTTCCAAATGGGTATAAATCCTGTCCCTGAGAATTCGCTCCAATAATTTACCTACTACCGACGTGAGGCCCACCGGCCTATAGTTTCCAGGATTATTCCTGCTACCTTTCTAAAACAGCAGTACCACATTAGCTATTCTCCAGTCCTCTGGGATCTCACCTGTAGCCAATGAGGATACAAAGACATCAGTCAAGGCCCCAGCAATTTCCTCCCTTGCTTCCCTGTCTGTGGAAAAATAGTTGAGAGACATTATTGAACATGACCCTTCAAATAATCGCCTTCCATTGCCAAGCTAGGGATCCATTGTGAAGCCCTTGGGCAGCCCTCGTTCCAGATATTTCATCCCCAGATCCTCCCTTGTAGCTGGAGTGCAGTCTTAAGGATTACTGGTTGCTGAGCCCAACCTCTCCCACACTTCAGGCATGTCAGCACATTCGCAAAGGTGGTTGGATATGAATGAATGCGCCAAGTGCAATCAACCTCAGTCAGGGCATTTTCTTTGGAGTAGATTGGAGTCCAGCCTTGCTCTAATGTAATGACTGTAATCACTGAGCCGTGGAAAGCCTGAACCTCTCAGCTGCGATATGTAGGGACATTTGGAGCATTTTGCATATGTACTTTAGCCATGGCCCTTTATAGTCTGATCCTTCAGACCGTTTCACATTCCTTTAAGAGGGACAAATGGTCCCAATCTACATTTAGCCTCAAGACCTAATGGATTCTTGCAAGAATGCGCACCATGAGTTCAGGGTCGGAATTCTCCATTTGGGAGACTAAGTGCTCCTGCGGTAAATGAATAGTGTGTGATTCTCACTTCCATTGGGGGAGTAATTCAGTGAGCAAGTCAACAGATGCAAACAGGCCAGAATCTGCCAGTGCGAATTGAGAGCAAATCCCGGCCCAGCAGGCGTTGTAATCTCTGGGGCTGGATTTAGCGCCAGAGAGCCTGACAGCTGCAGCTATGTTTAAGCACTCCACTAACCACGCTCACTGTAGCCATGTCAATGGCTCACAAAAGACTTGCCCCCCATGAGTTTGGAGTGCAAGGTGGACCCACAGCTCCAAGCCAGTGCGGCGAGGGGGACACCCGCTTCCCCACACCGATCACGAGGGGGACATTGCGAGTCCAGAGACTTGCCACCAAGTTGTTCCCCGTTACTGCCCCTGGCCCGGGCAGTTCCAGCAAGCCCGACAATATTTGACGCTTTTTCAGAGTGTTTTAGCCTCCCGCTCCCCTTCTGCAGCCATGGCGCCAAGGCTTTGTTTGTAAATACTTACACAAATTCACTTCCACCTAAGGGGGGGTGCGGGTGGAATATCGCAAAGGCGTGGAGCATGATGTGGCCAAGCAGTTAATGATATTAAAATCCACGCAAATGACAGTTTTACATGGATCCTCTGGCAAGGAGCGCAAACCTCAATATCGCCGCCAACGAGAAACCAGAGCATAGCATCGGAATCGGTGCCGGGCGCAAAACAGATTTTTTCAATTTTGCGTGATGCTCTGCCAATTGCGATTCTCGTTTCCGACGTTGTGAAGTGGAGAATCCAGCCCAAGGTGTTGCATTTAAGTCTTCCCAACGTGTCTCAGCCTTGCTCTTCATGTTCTGAAGCAAAGATTATTAAGGCGTCTCTTCAATTCGTTCAAATGTGCAGTAGTCGACCCAACCCCGAGCAATTCTTTTCCAAAGTTATTTTTCAACTGTGTAATTACATCAGCCATTGAAATGGTGCTGTTCCACTTCTACTACGAGACCAGCTTCCCACCACCCCTCCCTTTCACCATCCAACTCCCTCCCATCATCTTGGAAGAGCATTATGTGCAAGCTCCCGTCCCTCCCAATCACTCTCCACCTCTCCCTTTAACATAAGAGTTTATCGTAATTCTCATAGATATCCCTGCCTTATCCCCTGAACCATTTTCTGTGGATGTCCCTATGTCCTATGTCGACCTCACCCCTTCTCATTTTTAGGTCCGATGCACAGTGACCAACTGAGAACCCTCCCCATGAGACTATCAAATGTCTTACTTACCTGTTCCCCATTTACAGGCTATAGATGCCTCCCCTGACTGCGACTACCATTTGCTACCCAGTACCAAGCCAAACATGTGTGAGGAACTGAATACGCTCAGCATACCAGGTTGTTCACAAATGACACAGCACAGACAGAACACCCCTCTCCCTGGACTGGGACCAAGACATGCGTGCCAGGCATAGCCTTGTAACGTGGTGTGCACTAGCCTAGATCTGCCTTTACTTTCTAGGCCCGACGACATGGTGTGCACAATCCCAAGACTGCCTTTAATTTCTGGCCCCGACTGTATGATTTGCACTGCCTGGTCTGCCTCTAATTTCTGGCTCCAACTACTCTGCACTGTCTCGGACTTATTCCCCCTTTTTCTTTATGCTTCCCATACCTCCCCAGTCATGTGTCCCACTCCACCTTCCCTCCTGGGCTCCAATCACCTCCTTGCTATCATGTATCTTTGTCCACCCTTCCTTCCTGTACTCCAGATGCCCTCACTCAATCAACCTCTTCTTTTGCCTCTGTCCAATCACCATCCCCAACCTATCAAGCAAGTGGTTCCCCCTCCCCAACCTGCTGATATTGCCGTAGCAGCCTCGACATCCGACTTTTAGCAGCCATTCGAGCTGTGTAGTGAAAGGTAGGCGCATACTAACGTCAAAGTCGTGACTGAAGTGCAGTTCGTCAGGTGCACTGCAGTGATATCCAGCCATGAATTAGACCGGTCTAATTACCTGTGCTGGGATAATTAGATTGTGCTTGGGATTGTGACTGTGATTCCGGTGTGTTGGGTTTTTAATGAGCATTCATGAGATGCAAAGCCATTCAGTGACATGTCACAGTGGGAAATCTGATTCGTCATGACAGACCAGAGGACAAAATTGAAACCTGCTTTCCTACCGACGGAAAATTGACTTTTGGCCACATTCTGAATTTTCCGGCCCCGCATGCCACAATGCCAGTGGTAACATTTGTGCACAGCTTAACTTCAAAGAAGCTCAGTCATCAGAAAACAAATACTTAATTAGTTTTCAACAATAGTATGTGGCATTGAAGCCTGATCAGCACCAGTTCAGTTGCAGCACTCATTACTGAATCGGAACGTCAAAGTTTCAATCTTCACTTTTGAGATTTGAGTACATAATCTAGGGTGACACTGCACTGCAGTACCAAGGGAGATGCCAACATTTCAGTCAAGACCTCACTTTCTCTTTCAGATAAACATAAATGATACCATGACACTAGTTGTAAAAAAGCAGATGGGTTTGCCTTGCATCCTTATAAGGACTCTAGCTGAGGGATAAGACCATAAGACATAGGAGTGGAAGTAAGGCCATTCGGCCCATCGAGTCCACTCCGCCATTCAATCATGTGCAGAGGATACTGGAAGTCTGCAGAGGGATTTGGATAGGTTAAGTGAATGGGCTCGGGTCTGGCAGATGGAATATAATGTTGACAAATGTGAGGTTATCCATTTTGGTAGGAATAACAGCAAACGGGATTATTATTTAAACGATAAAATATTAAAGCATGCCGCTGTTCAGAGAGACTTGGGTGTGCTAGTGCATGAGTCACAGAAGGTTGGTTTACAAGTGCAACAGGTGATTAAGAAGGCAAATGGAATTTTGTCCTTCATTGCTAGAGGGATGGAGTTTAAGACTAGGGAGGTTATGTTGCAATTGTATAAGGTGTTAGTGCGGCCACACCTGGAGTATTGTGTTCAGTTTTGGTCTCCTTACTTGAGAAAGGACGTACTGGCGCTGGAGGGTGTGCAGAGGAGATTCACTAGGTTAATCCCAGAGCTGAAGGGGTTGGATTATGAGGAGAGGTTGAGTAGACTGGGACTGTACTCGTTGGAATTTAGAAGGATGAGGGGGGATCTTATAGAAACATTTAAAATTATGAAGGGAATAGATAGGATAGATGCGGGCAGGTTGTTTCCACTGGCGGGTGACAGCAGAACTAGGGGGCATAGCCTCAAAATAAGGGGAAGTAGATTTAGAACTGAGTTTAGGAGGAACTTCTTCACCCAAAGGGTTGTGAATCTATGGAATTCCTTGCCCAGTGAAGCAGTTGAGGCTCCTTCATTACATGTTTTTAAGGTAAAGATAGATAGTTTTTTGAAGAATAAAGGGATTAAGGGTTATGGTGTTCGGGCCGGAAAGTGGAGCTGAGTCCACAAAAGATCAGCCATGATCTCATTGAATGGCGGAGCAGGCTCGAGGGGCCAGATGGCCTACTCCTGCTCCTAGTTCTTATGTTCTTATGTTCTTATGGCTGATGGGCATTTCAACTCCACCTAATAAGACCTATGTCTTATATAACTGTACAGGAGTTCATTATTTGTGGGAAATATGGCAATTGTTGCACTTTAAATGGGAAGTTTTGAGATTGTGAAAGGCACAACATAAATTCAAGTTTGTTCTTTCCCACATCACAACTTTTTCAATCCCTTCCTCCTCTAAAAAGTAAACTAGAACTGAAACACCACGGGATGGTGGGTCCAACGCACATTTATCCTGATTTGGGACTCTGCTGCTAACCCAGAAGTTCAGAGTGTCAGAGAAAAGCAGCTAATGATCATGGTCTTGGCAAGTTTCCCACGTTATTAGGTACACAACTTAAAATCCTGGCTTGCTCCAAAGGCCCCATAATGCAGTGCAGCCCTCTACCACAGGAAATAAGGCAAGGAGACTGAAATGTCTCATCAAACCTTGAAGAAACATTGGGGGTCTAGACCTTTATTTAACTTGGAACTTCAACTGGGTTCCACTTCTGCCAATTTGTGGTCGGTAATCCTGCTTTCACCAGTATATCCATCTGGTGCTGACCAAATTTCTGATTGTTTTGGTGACTTCCCAGAATAGTGGTACAAGTGTGCCAGAGAGACCACAGAATTTCAGCCCTATTGACTTTTGATGGGATCTGTACTATGAATGCTAATTGCCCGATTGACCATTTTTGAAATATTACCCTGATTGCAGTATTCTGACATTACATTACAAGTAAATACATTTCAAAAGTACTTAATTGGTTGGAAAGCATGTTGGCACATGTTCAGATCATGAAAGATGCTTTTTAAATTCAATTAGAAGTCTTACAACACCAGGTTAAAGTACAACAGGTTTGTTTCGAATCACTAGCTTTCAGAGCATTGCCCCTTCCTCAGGTGAATGTTTTAAATTCAAGACTTTATTTTCATTTATTAAATATACTTATTATGATAATTGTATGAAATCTACTAAAATTAAATTAAGCTGAATTTATTTATTTGATAAATGTCAAAATAAAACACCATGAAAAATATGTGGAAACAATTTGGTTCAAAAAGATTTGAATATTTGCATATCAAATCTTATTAAATGTCACACAAGTGCAAAACAAAATTGGATTGTAAATCTGAAAATGATTAAGAAATGCAGATTGATAATCAAGGAGGGGGAAGCGTCTGTTAGCATATCTGACACAAACAATAAATAGATAATCATGTAATTAAATGTTAAACAGTCATTGAAGGGAAAAACAAATGGTAGGCCTATTGAAATAAAATTAATAGACATTCAAATACCTCAAGACAGTTCATATCCATTTTTCATATTCAGCTTTACTCTTTGAAAGGAAGAAATCAATGACTGGCTAAACTTGCCATGCAAGTTTTCGTGGAAAGTATGTGACTAAATGAATCAAATGTTTCTGCAAAATATGTCCAAGATCTAACATGGCCTGCCCTACCTACACATGAACTTTTGACCCAAATTAGCATTGCAAAATTAGACGCTGTTCAAACATGCTTTCTTTTCCCTTCACAGAATCACAGAAAAAGGCTTGTGGAACATGTTTTTTCAAAATTTCCATCTTGGTTCAATATGAACAATAGCACTAACATATTTTTGAGAAACAGTTCAAAAGTCTCTTGCAAGTTCTAGTGGGTACATATCTTTTATATTTGTACTTGCTATGGATGTGTTCCAACCAGATATCGAAATGCAATATAGCATATGCACAGCAAGCAGGAAGATCACAAAGACAGGATCTAATATTATTATTCGACCCAGTGAGGTAATCTGTAGGCCAATGTAGGATTACAAGAAACAGCTTTGAGTCATCTTAAATTCCATCATTCCTATTTTTCAGATTTAAACTCAAGAACATTAAAATGGTTGTATGCATTCCTTGAAAGACAGAACTCGTCTCTGAGTGACTTTGCAAGTTAATAAAGGTTCAGCTGAAGGCGATGGCAGAAAAATTGGTAATAGTTAGTAATGATTTTAAACATAGCGCTAAGGAGGCAGTTGCAGAATTTGGTCAATATTTGAACCATGAAGAAGAAAAAGGCAATCCAGATAAATTACAGATTTTTGAAAAAAAATAAACAATTGTTTTGTGGTAGTTTTTGGCTTTGTAAACAGTTACAGACATCAACAGAAAGAATGCAAAAAAGGCAAAAATGTACTAACATCCACGTACATTCAATACTTCAATCGTAACATACTGCACAATCCCGCTCCTCTCCCACCGGTACTACCCGCCATTTTATCCCTCCTACTCTACTCTTCCCCCCCCCCCCGCCCCCCGCTGACGCTCACTCTCCCGCAAAGAAGTTAATAAATGGTTGCCACCTCCGGGCGAACCCCTGTACAGATCCCCTCAAGGCGAACTTAATTTTTTCCATACCCAGGAAACTCGACATGGCCGAAAGCCACAACTCAGTCTTCGGGGGCTTTGAGTCCCTCCACGCCAATAGTATTCGTCGCCGGGCTATCAGGGAAGCAAAGGCCAAAACATCGGCCTCTTTCTCCCCATGGACTCCCGGGTCTTCCGAAACCCCAACAATTGCCCCCCTGGACCCATCGCCACCCTTGTTTTTAGCACCTGGGACATGACGCCCACAAATCCCTCCCAGTACCCCCTAAGCTTAGGGCATGCCCAAAACATGTGAACGTGGTTCACTGGTCCTCCCGCGCACCTAGCGCATTTGTCCTCTATCCCAAAGAATTTGCTCATCCGAGCCACCGTCATGTGGGCCCGGTGAACGACCTTAAATTGAATCAGCCCGAGCCTGGCACATTTCGCGGTCGAATTTACCCTACTCAGGGCCTCTGCCCACAGCCCGTCCTCCATTTCCCCGCCTAGCTCCTCCTCCCATTTCAGTTTCAGTTCCTCCGTCTGGGACCCTTCCTCCCTCATGAGCACCTTATAAATATCAGAGACTCTACCCTCCCCTTCTTCCCCCCTAGAGACTATTCTGTCTTGGATCCCCATTGGCGGGAGGCATGGGAAAGATGGGACCTGTCTACGAACAAAGTCCCGCAACTGTAGGTACTTAAAATAATTTCCCCTTACCAGCCCAAATTTCTCCTCCAAGCTCCTCAAACTCGCAAAGCTCCCTTCCAGGAACATATCGCCCACCCTTCCCCACCCCCGCCCGCCACCATGCTTGAAACCCCCCATCCATACTCCCGGGGGCAAACCGATGGTTGTCGCACATTGGCGCCCAAACCAACGCCCCCGTCTCCCCTACATGCCTCCTCCACTGGCCCCATATCCGCAGGGTCGGCACCACTACCGGGCTGGTGGAGTACCTGGCCGGCGGCAATAAATTACAGATTTAATTGGCTACGATTCAGTTACAAATGAACCAACTTGAACTCAATCAGTGATCGCAATAAGCAAAATTTTTGAGTTCAAGAAATGGAAATACAAACATTTAGAATCAAAGAATCACTTCAGTGCAGAAGGAGGGCCATTTGGCCCATCGAGTATGCATTGACCCTCTGAAAGTACACCCATCCAGACCCAAACCCCCAGCCTGTCCCTGTAATCCCACGCCACCAAGGGCAATTCTTTTAGTATGGCCAATCCACCTAACCTGCAAATCTTTGGATTGTGGGAAGAAACTGGAGCACCCGGAGGAAACCCACAGAGACATGAGAAGAGCGTGCAAAATCCACGCAGTCACCTGAGTTTAGAATTGAACCCGGGTCCCTGGCACTGTGAGGCAGCAGTTCTAACCACTGTGCCACTTAAAAGAGAAGCCAGAAAATTTCAATTGAACAGAGAATGGCTTTGGTTAAGCAAACAGGGTGTAGTAGGCACACTTTACATTGGTTTAAATCCTGGCATTGATTTGACAAGGAATATTTATCTAGTACCTAAACTCTGTCATTAACAAGATGAAATGTTTTTATCTCGTTTGAGAACATTTCTCCAAAGTTACAATGGCCAAAACAAATTTGGACAATTACAGATTATTCTGCTAGAATGCGTTGACGGTTTACTCAACCCTTTCAGATGAACATTCTGCACTGGGTGAGCGCGTTGCGGAACACCTTCATTCCGTCCACAAGCAGGACCCAGATCTTCCTGTCATTTCAATTCACCACCCTGCTCATGTGTCCACATGTCTGTCCTGGCCTGCTGCAATGTTCCAGTGAAGCACTGTGCAAACTGCAGGAACAGCACCTCATCTTCCGATTAGGCACGTTATAGCCTTCCGGATTTAACATTGAGTTCAACAATTTCAGACTGTGAACTCTCCTGCCCCACCTTTATCCCATTTTTATTTTCATTTCTATCAATTTTATTTTCATTTCTTCCATCGGTCTGTTTTTCCTTCACAATTATTTCCCCCCCTCCCCCCACCCCGGCCATCTATTCCCTGTTGTTCGTTGCCCTTTGACACAATGCTTACCCTTGTTCTGTCATTAACATATTCTAATCTCTTTATGTGCTACTATCAGCACCCTTTTTAGCCTCAAATCAAGCATATTTACACTCCCTTTGCCTTTCTGTCCATAGCATCTGTTAATCTCCATTTATTGCTGGCCCCCTATCCAGCCCCACCGCTTCACATCCCTCCCCCCCCCCCCCCCCCCCCCCCCCCCCCACCCCCCAACAGTATACATTTGACCCTGTTCCCAATTCTCTCCAACTTTTCCACTGGCAACGTGTAGAAGGAGGTCGCACGTAAGGTAGCTCCTGCTAGAGTCTTTGGCTGTTGGTTCTTTTTACTCAGTTTTCGGGGGTAACTGTGGACAGATTTGTCCCATTCAGAAGTATTTGGTGAGAAGATGTCAAAAGACCCAAGAAAGAATACAACTAAGAAAGGTGGGAGCAGAGACTTCTGGTGGCAGCCATAGAGTGAGTGGTCACACACAGGGCAGGTCTGGCTGGAAGGCATTGGGTTTGGCATTTTGTACCCATTAGCTGAATAGATTTGGCAGAAAGTGTGAGAGAAGAAGTTCTCCCCTGCATTGGCATGTCTACTGGTTATCAGACCTGGCACAAGACAGTGAAGGACCTGTGAAGGAGTTGGAGGAGACCTGTGGACCAGCACCAATTATGAGAATGGGGAAGGGGAAGGGTGACAGTCGATGGGAAAGCCTCAGATGGAGCAACTGATGAACTTTATCAAGGAGGAATTTCGACAGCAGAGGAAGGAGATGCACTGGTTGAAGGCGATTGAGGGAGCAGTGGCACCTCTTCGTGGATCATTGGATCGGGTGGAAAAGTGCCTTGAAGCACAAGGGGCGACGATCTGAGAGGTAGAAAAGGTGGTGTCCGACCAGAGTGATCGTATCGTATCCTTGGATATGTGTACTGTAGACATGTATCTATGCAAGTCGCTGCGGTGGAGGAGCTGTTGAACAAGTCCAGACGACAGAATTTGTGAATTGTGTGGCTGCCAGAAGGTGTGCGAGGATGTTTGCTAGGTTGGTGGAGGAGAAGGTGCTGGATAAGGCCCTAGAGGTGGTCAGGGCCCATAGGTCCTTGAGGCAGAAGCTGAGAGCACGGGAGCTGCCGCGGGCGGTGATTGTGCGGATGCACAAGTTTTTGGACAAGGAGATCTTCACTTGGGCCAAGGCGAAGTGAGTCCGTGAGTGAGGGGATAATCAAGGCCAGATTTATCAGGACATTGGCGCGGAGCTGCTGAAGAGGTGTGTGGGCTTCAACAAGGCCAAGGCGGTGTTATATAGATGACAGTTTCGGTTTCAGGGTGTTGTACTGGGCAAGACTCTGGGTGACCCCTGAAGCTGGGAGTATTATCTTGAGATTCCGGAGAATGCCAATGACTTTATAAGGGACCATAGCTGGGGAAGAAATGAGTGGAGGTACGGGATGGAGGAGTTAAGTCTGCGAAAGTTGGTAATTACTGTTGTTTTGAGTTACTGATGGGGGGGATTTTCAGAAGCTGTAAGTTTGTAAGGGAGGGCAATTGCTCCTCCCCCCACCTTTTGTTTTTTGGGAGGCGGTTATTTGTGAATTCTGGTGTTTTTCATGTAAGGGATGTGTTAGATGAAGCCCTTTGGGTTGTGTTTATGGTTTTGTCGTTATTCAGGGTGGATGGGGACCTGTTGCGTGTGCCAAGGTGGGGATGGTGGGGGGGTTCGTACGGAGGCCTTTGGGTGGGAGACGCCACACCAGCAAGAAATGCTGGTGAACAGGGGTGTGGTGAGGGAAGAGGCCGTGAGGGTTGGCCAGGTTTGGGAAAGGGGTGGTGTGCGACTTCAGGTTTGGAGGATGGGGAGGGGAGACCATTTTGGATGGGTCTGGTTTAGAGTGGGATTGGGCGAGGCAAAACCGATGGGGAATGTTGGCGGGAAATAGAGGGGGGGGGGGGGGGGCACGGAGGAGGCACAAGCCTCCGGTAAAAATTGTGACATGGAATGTCTGCGGGTTAAATGCACCGGTCCCGGGTTTTTGCACACCTGAAGAGTTTGAGACCAGAGGTGATTTTCTTGCAGGAGTTGCTGGCAGAGAGGAAGAGGTTTGGTGAAGGATCAGGTTAGGCTGAGGAAGGGGTGAGTAGGACAAATATTACAGTCGGGGTTTGACTCAAATCGGGGGGGGGGGGGGGGAGGCCATTTTGTTGAGAAAAAAATGGGATTTGTGGGAGCCAGGGAGGTACAAGATCCGGGGGGAAGGTTTGATGTGCGGTGGAACATAGAACATACAGTGCAGAAGGAGGCTATGCGGCCCATCAAGTCTGCACCGACCCACTTAAGCCCTCACTTCCACCCTATCCCCTTAACTGAATAACCCCTCATAACCTTTTTTGGTCATTAAGGGCAATTTATCATGGCCAATCCACCTAACCTGCACATCTTTGAACTGTGGGAGGAAACCGGAGCACCCGGAGGAAACCCACACAGACACGGGGAGAATGTGCAGACTCCGCACAGACAGTGACCCAGTGGGGAATCGAACCTGGGACCCTGGCGCTGTGAAGTCACAGTGCTATCCACTTGTGCTACTGTGCTGCTCATGACTTTATTTTAGAGCTGCTTGGCCCGGTTTGGGGGGGAGGAGAGGGACAGTGGACTGTATATTTTGTTGATGTTAAATATGTTTGAAATAAAATATCTTAAAAAAAAGAAAGATGGGAGCGGTAGTCCTTTGGAAGATCGGAGAAAAATGCGGAGCCCAGGAGGATCTAATATGGCGGAGGCAAGTACATTGGGTGGAGTCACACCTATCTCAACAGATATGCTGGTGGAAGTAATGAATTTGATAAGCAGTTCGGCAAGCATTTCAAAAGGCTTGGATGGGAAGTGATGGAGGCCTTCAGAAAGTCAGTGGATGATGCCCTGGTGTCGTTAAAGGAGGCGTTGCAAAAGATGTCTGAGACAGTGCGGCAGCACGGCAGGGTGTTGAAGGGGGTGGAGGAGAGGTTGTTGCTGCACAGCAATCGGCCTCGTTAGATGCTGAGCTGCAGTGGGTGGAGGAAAGAAATAAGGGCTCGAGAACGAAGGTCGATGATCCGAAGAATAGGTCGAGGTGGCATAACCGTAGGATTGTGGGGATGCCTGAGAGGTGGAGGGTCCGAGGCTAACTGAATGCTTTGAGTCAATGTTTAGGAAGTTGATGGGGGAGGAGGATAACGGTCCCTCCATCGATCCACATCAGGCTCAGCGGTAGCTCTGGGCGAAGCCACGGGGGAATGACCCACCATAAGCGGTGGTGGCACGTTTTCACAGCTTTCAGCCAAAGGAGCAGGTCCTAAAGTGGCCCAGAAGAATCGGGAGGTGAGGTGGGAAGGTCGCAGTATCAGCATTAATCAGGACATTGCAGCGGAATTGGCAAGAAAGCTTTCAGCCATTAACAGGGCGAAGGCGGTGCTCTACAAGAGTGGTGTTTGGTTTGGCGTGGTGTACCGAACGTGGCTGAGTGTTACGCACAAGGTTAAAGATCATTTATTCGAGACAGCGGAGGAAGAGGATGCATTTATCAAAGCGGAAGGGCTTGGACTGGACTGAAGCGGCTTGCATGGGACATGGTGGTGGTTTGAACAGGTCTATATGGAGACTTTGCAGTAACAAGTGTGTATGTACTTATATTTGTTTCCCTTGTTCCCTTTCCCTCTTTTTATCTTGTTTGTACTGAGTTGGAGGTAATTGAAATTGTTGCAGTTTGGCTTTGGGAGTTCTTTGCCTTTTCTCAATATTTTTTTCGTATTAAGGGGCGTTTGAGGTTTGGAGGGAGTGCTTGTTGGGGGGGCGGGGGAGGCTGGAGGGGTGTTGGGCTGTTTTGATGGTGGAAGGCAGTGGTGGGAGAGTTTTGGTTTTGGGCCTGGTTTTTGTCTTTGGTTGTTTATTTGGGTTTTGTAGAGTCTGACAGTGACTAGAGTAGGACTTTGACCCATTCATTGGGTGGGGCAGGCGACCATCTTAGGTGGGGCTCTGGTTTCAGCTGTATGGTGGATGGAGGGGGATAAGCCTCACGGTAGAAATGGTTGACTTGATGGGGAAGGGGGTTGAGAGACCCCCGATTCGACTGGATGCAGGAATGTGTGGGGTTTGGTGGGCCCAGTGAAACATGTGAGAGTTTTCTCTCTTTTTAGAAAGTTTGAAAACTGGTGTGGTGCTTCTGCAGGAGACCACCTGCGGGTAAGGGACCAGATTAGTCTTCGTAGGAGTTGGGACAGGCAGGTGTTCCATTTGGATTTTGATAGCAGGGTCCGGGGGTGGCAATACTTACTAACAAATATCTCAAAAACACAAATGCTACTAAAGGATGTCTGTACTAGTTAGCACCAAGAAAACATATATTATCCACATTATGCCATGCAAACCTCTTTTTTAAAAAAGTTATCTTTTAATTCTCTCAAGATAGCCAGGTATGTAATACCTCAGTTATATTTGCACAAATAAATCAGTTCTGGAGGAAATAAGTCCCATTTCAGGGGCTGCCGTTCCCCAGGTTAATTTGAAAAAACATGGATCCTTGCTCATGGTCCAACCCAAGCTAACCACACACTGTTAGTGCAAACCAAATCAAAGAGCGTTACAATGGCTAAGTGGATTAATTATCATTGAATCATAGAATTTACAGTGCAGAAGGTTATTCGGCCCTTCAAGTCTGCACTGGCCCTTGGAAACAGCACCCGATTTAAGCCTACACCTCCATCCTATCCCCGTAACCTAGTAACCTCATCTAACCTTTTTGGACACTATGCAATTTAGCATGGCCAATCCACCTAACCTGCACATCTTTGGACTGTGGGAGGTAACCGGAGCACCCGGAGGAAACCCACGCAGACACAGGGAGAAGGTGCAGACTTCGCACAGACAATGGCCCAAGCCAGGAATCGAACCTGGACCATGGAGCTGTGAAGCAACAGTGCTAGTCACTGTGCTACCACGCCGCCCAAATTAATTGCCATCAGTGCCCAGCGAAATCTCAGTTCAGTGCTTGGGGCAGCAGGGAATCAGAAGTTCATCTTGCTCCCTTCCGGAATGGAGGTAGGGAAAAACATCTTTGATCGTGCTAGAAAGTGGAGTAAATTTGGATGCGATAGGACCTGGTATAAGTTAAAATAGTTGTTTCGGTTCGCACATGTGGAACAGTCACTTCGCTAAGCTAACATTCATGTTATTGACCGATGTGGAACTGTATCTCTACATGGGTTATTTTTTCAGAAGAATATTGGGGAAATTCTTTCTTTGTGTGTGCATGTGCATGCAAGTCAAAGGGAAAGTTAGGAAATAAAGATTTGAAAGATTAGAAATTGTCAGGTATGTTATCATGCCGTTGAATAATGTGTTAAAATTAAATGTCACCCTTATTTCAGGTAAAACGTGAGCCAATTTATATGATATATACTTTAATTCCAAGAGGTCATTCAGTAATTTTTTAACATCAATAGTGCAAATGTGCTCAGTATTTCAAAGGTTGATGTGATGGAAGTATTATGTTTTTGGATTTTACGTCTGTTATTGTTGTTGGTTTTAACACCACCAGTCCCACTGTACGTTGACCATACATTCCCTGTAAGGTGATATGATTGTGATGAGTTGCTCGGAGTGTACATAGTCTGCAAAGAGATATACATAGGTTAATAAGTGGGCAAACATTTGGCAGTGGAGCATCAAGTGCAAAAATCTTAGACAGCCCACTATGGCAAAAGCAAAAAATTATTTCAATAGAGAAAGATTACATAACGCTGTGGTACAGGGTTTTTAAAACTTTGTTCACATTGTGTAGGTATTGCTGGCTAGACTGACGTCTATTTCCCATCCCTAATTTCCCATGAGAAGGTGGTAGTGAGCCGCCTTCTTGAACTGCTGCAGGCCACGTTATGTAGATTCACCCACAGTGCTGTTCGGGAGGGAATTTCATGGTTTTTAACCCAGCGACAGTGAAAGGATGACAATATAGCTTCAAGTCAGGAGGAGAATTTGTCAGAGGTAGTGTTCCCAAGCATCTGCTGCCCATTCTTTCTGGGTGATAGAGGTCGTGGGCTTGCTAGGTGCTGTTGAAGGACCCTTGATGCGTTGCTGCAGTGCACTTTGTTGCGATAGAACTTGGAAGGGAATTTGCAAATGAAAAAGTTGCCATTATTTAGAACAGCATCTGACCAGCAGCTAGCTAATAGTGTGTAGCGTGCATTGGAATCACAGCTTTGTTGCCCTTGTGAATAGTGGGAACTGAATTCATAAAGTACATCTCTCTGGTGAGCCATCCTGTACTTTTCTCCAAATAAACCGAACGAATGTATAGTTTAGCAGTCGTGTGTGGAATCGGTGAACTTGTGTAAAGCAGACATAGAAACTTAACAGCAGGGCAGCAGTGTGAATTTGAAGACCACAGGATGTGCCACAGACAAAACTTTGGTACAAGACAGAGGCTGTTTGCACAATGAAGCCCCAGGAGGCTGGGTTCCTCTACAGATGGTGCTGTGCTGAACTGAGAGTACCCAATTTGTGGACTAGATCGATTAGTGGTTAATAAGAGTAGCAAGTTGGTTCAGAGTCATGCTGTGCAGTCTGTTTTGATTTGGGCAGGAAAAGTTGCAGGCCCATTGTGACATCCACAGGTGCCAATCCCACACAAAAGAAAAAAGCATGTGCAACGTAAAAAACCTGAACTGCAGTCACAAAACAAGGAGGAAGAGAATAAAATTAAACACTGCAGCTGCACTGCTGAATCCCTCTATGGAGATGTTAAAACTCCCCTACATATCAAGAAGTTGACCACCAAATTCCCCAGCGTGAACTGGAAGGTCACAGACATCCTATCCGAACGTAACTTTTTAAACAAGGAATGGAACTTTGCTTTTCAGAATTATCTGTCACAGAACCAGATAAACAAGCAGTGAAAATAAAGAAAGCCATTGGAAATAAAGAGTTGCATAAAGACAACACTTTGGGCCTGTCTGAGGAGGATCAGAAAAGGACCCTATTAAGCTATAGAACATGCTGGGGAATCAGCTTCATGTAAAAGTGAACTTGAGAATCACCGTTGGAGCTGATGTTCTACAGGCAGCAGCCACAAGAATCAGTTGATCGGTTCATCAGCAAGTGCCATGATAAGGGCAAGGACTGCGATTTTTCAGAAGCTAAGCTGTCTAAATGGATAATGGAGCTCGTTAGAACTTCAAAGCTGA
The DNA here is from genome assembly GCF_902713615.1 of Scyliorhinus canicula. NCBI lineage: Eukaryota > Metazoa > Chordata > Chondrichthyes > Carcharhiniformes > Scyliorhinidae > Scyliorhinus > Scyliorhinus canicula. The sequence goes on along the minus strand of NC_052147.1, from coordinate 75,796,417 downwards.
TCAAAGACCTTTTGGAGAAACAGGTCATGATATTGACACAATGCTAAAATATGACAGCAAATACGAAGCGATTGTGCTTGGACAGTAACACCTGCAAGCATCAGGTGCAGCTCCAGTGTGTCGCAGGAGTCAGGATGCAGAAAATCAGCAAAGCATGTGGAAGGTGAGGTTTACTGAGGTGCTTTAGCTAAGATTTACTGCAAGAAGTGTGACTTAGAATAGAGTGCTGGGAGTTGGGTAATTAAGGAAGTTAGAGAAGGAAGGGAAAGTGGTGCCCTTTTCCTTTTTAATTTTCTCAGCCCTCAGGAAGTGGTCCTACAGGAGAAGAGACTAGTTATTTGGTGAGTATCTGGTAAATATGGTGTGGAGATGCCGGCGTTGGACTGGGGTGAGCATAGTAAGAAGTCTCACAACAGGTGAATGAAGGGTGGGTTCCAGAAACATATATATAGACCAAGTCAAAGATGCAAGAGTATACTTTGAATGCAAGTCTTTGCACGTAATTAAGTCTTTACAGATCCAGATTTACATTAACCTGTGATTATCCTTCTCTCCAGTTGCTCCGTATGAACCTGTAAAGACTTTATTACCTGCAAAGACTCGCACTCAAAGTATAGTTTTGCATCTCTGACGCACCTAAAAGTGGTACATAGAGCCCACTTAACAAGAACTTGAATGAGTAGATTCTTCCTGGAAGTGGAGGATAGATGTGACGGTGCCAAGGCCACACCCACATGTTCTGGTCTTGCCCCAGACTTGCTGGATACTGGACAGCTTTCTTTGAGGCAATGTCCAAAGTGGTGGGGATGAGTGTGGAGCCATGCCCGAAAGTAGCGGGTCTTCGGGGTATCAGACCAGCCAGATCTCTTCCTGGGGAGGAGGGCGGACGCCCTTGCCTTTGTGATAGTCCGCCATAGAATCCTGTTCGGCTGGCGGTCAGCAGCACCACCCAAAGCTGCAGACTGGCTGTCCGACCTCTCAGAATCAAATTCACTATCCGAGAGTCAGACGACGGCTTCCACAGAATGTGGGAGCCATTCACCCAATTGTTCCGGGACTTGTTTGTGGTCAACGAAGAAGCAGAAGAATAGCCAAGTAGAAGAAGAGGGGGGGGGGGGGGGGGGCGTGGCAGAAGTTGCGGGGGGGGGGGGGGAAAGAGGGAAGAGGGAGGAGACAGGGAACAATAGAGGGGAACCAGAGAGGAGGGGAGGCGAGGGAATGACAGCCAGAAGGAGCGCACAGGAAACAACAAACTTGGCAAATACAGTAACAGAGAGCAAGGAAAATACGGGCGAAAGATGGGACGAACACGAACAACACCAACACGAAATCCATTCTCGATTTGCCCTCTCTGGATTGTTTCTCCGACACCCAAATGTATTTGTTTTTTTTTAAATAATTTTTATTGAAGAGATTTTTTACATGAGAATATTTACCCCCCCTAACCATAGACTATTACACAATATTCCCTCTTAACACTTATCCCCCCCCCGCCCGACCCCCCGCGCGCGCTGTCCCTCCCCCCCCTCCCCCCCCCCAAAAAAAACAAACAAAGCAACAATTAACATCAAACATGAACGGCGAACAAATTTGTCCGCATTACAACCTTAAATAACCCACCGCACCCGTTGTTGCCACCCCCCCCCCCCCCCCCCCGGGTTGCTGCTGCTGCGACCTCTGCACCCTATCTTTGAGCCAAAAAGTCGAGGAAGGGCTGCCACCGCCTGAAGAACCCTTGTACCGACCCTCTCAGGGCGAATTTGACCCTTTCCAACTGGATAAAGCTTGCCATGTCATTAATCCAAGTTTCCACGCTTGGAGGCCTCACGTCCTTCCACTGTATCAGTATCCTTCTTCGCGCAACTAGGGACGCAAAGGCCAGTATTCCGGCCTCTCTCGCCTCCTGTACCCCCGGCTCCACCCCAACCCCAAAGATCGCTAGCCCCCATCCTGGTTTGACCCTGGATCCCACCACCCTCGACACCGTCCTTGCCACCCCCTTCCAGAACTCCTCCAGTGCCGGACATGCCCAAAACATATGGACATGGTTCGCTGGACTTCCCGAACACCTGACACATCTGTCCTCACCCCCAAAGAACCGACTCATCCTTGTCCCCGTCATATGGGCTCTATGTAGCACCTTAAATTGAATGAGGCTAAGCCTTGCACACGAGGAGGAAGAATTAACCCTCTCCAGGGCATCAGCCCATGTCCCATCCTCTATCTGCTCTCCCAGCTCCCCCTCCCACTTGTCTTTCAGCTCCTCTACTGATGCCTCCTCAGCCTCCTGCATCACTTTGTATATGTCCGATATCCTCCCCCCTCCGACCCAGACCCCCGATAGCACCCTATCGCTCGCCCCCCTGCTGGGGAGCAAGGGGAACCCTTCCACCTGGCGGCTAGCAAATGCCTTCACCTGCAAATGTCGAAACACGTTTCCCGGGGGGAGCCCGAATTTCTCCTCCAGCTCTCTCAGGCTCGCAAACCTCCCATCTACAAACAGATCCTTCAGCTGCCTGATGCCCACCCTGTGCCAGCTCTGAAATCCCCCGTCCATGTTCCCCGGGGTGAATCTATGGTTCCCTCTTAACGGTGCCTCCATCAGACCTTCCACTTCCCCCCTGTGTCGCCTCCACTGCCCCCAGATCTTGAGGGTGGCCGCCACCACCGGGCTCGTGGTGTACCTCGTGGGAGGGAGCGGCCATGGCGTCGTTACTAGGGCCCCCAGGCTTATATTGCCACAGGACGCCCTCTCCATTCGTTTCCAAGCTGCCCCCTCCCCTTCCATCATCCACTTACGCACCATCGACACATTAGCCGCCCAGTAATACCCCGAAAGGTTGGGTAATGCCAGCCCCCCACTCTCCCTACTCCGCTCCAAGAAGACCCTCCTCACCCTTGGGGTGCCATGCGCCCACACGTAGCTCATGATGCTGCTCGTCACCTTTTTGAAGAAGGCCCTAGGGAGGAAGATGGGCAAGCACTGAAATAAAAACAAAAACCTTGGGAGGACCGTCATTTTAACGGACTGCACTCTACCCGCCAGCGACAGCGGCACCATGTCCCACCTTTTAAATTCCTCCTCCATCTGTTCCACCAGCCTAGTGAAGTTCAACTTGTGGAGAGTCCCCCAGTTCCTGGCCACCTGCACCCCTAAATATCTAAAACTCTTTCCTGCTCTCTTCAACGGGAGTCTCCCGATTCCCTCTTCCTGGTCCCCTGGGTGTATCACAATTACCTCACTCTTACCCAAGTTTAGCTTGTACCCCGAAAAGTCCCCGAATTCTGCTAGCAGTTCCATCACCTCCGGCATTCCCCCTTCTGGGTCTGCCACATATAGCAGCAGGTCGTCCGCGTATAGCGATACCCGGTGCTCCTCCCCGCCCCTTGTCAGCCCTCTCCACCCCCCTGAGCCCCTCAGTGCCATCGCCAACGGTTCAATTGCCAGTGCGAAGAGCAGGGGGGACAAGGGGCACCCCTGTCTGGTCCCCCGGTGGAGCCCAAAATACTCCGATCTCCTACCATTCGTCACTACACTTGCCGTCGGGGCCGAATAGAGCAGCTTCACCCATTTAATAAATCCCTCCCCAAATCCAAACCGTTCCAGCGTCTCCCACAGGTACTTCCACTCCACCCTATCAAATGCTTTCTCCGCGTCCAATGCCACCACTATCTCTGCCTCCCCCTCCACTGCCGGCATCATGATGACGTTTAGCAGTCTCCGCACGTTCGTATTAAGCTGCCGCCCTTTCACAAAACCCGTCTGGTCCTCGTGTATCACCCCTGGCACACAATCCTCTATCCTGGTAGCCAGGATCTTTGCCAGCAGCTTGGCGTCCACATTTAGGAGTGAGATAGGCCTATATGACCCACACTGCACGGGGTCCTTGTCCCGCTTCAAGATCAGAGAGATCAGTGCCTGCGACATTGTCGGGGGCAGAGCCCCCCCCCTCCCATGCCTCGTTGAAGGCTCGCACCAGCACAGGGCCCACCAGATCCGCATATTTTTTGTAAAATTCCACCGGGAACCCGTCTGGCCCCGGCGCCTTCCCCGACTGCATATGCCCAATCCCCTTGACTAGCTCCTCTAACCCTATCTGCGCCCCCAGCCCCTCTACCAGCTCCTCTTGGACCTTGGGGAACCTCAGTTTGTTCAAGAAGCCCTCCATCCCCCCTCCCCTCGTCGGCGGCTCTGACCGATACAGCTCCTTATAGAAGTCTCTGAAAACCCCATTTACTTCTGGCCCCTTCTGCACTATGTTCCCACCCCTCTCCCTCACTCCCCCAATTTCTCTAGCCGCATCCCGCTTGCGGAGCTGATGCGCCAGCATCCTACTCGCCTTCTCCCCATACTCATAAATCGCGCCCTGCGCCCTTCTCCACTGTGCCTCCGCCTTTCTGGTGGTCAACAGGTCAAACTTAGCCTGCAAACTACGCCGTTCCCCCAGCAGCCCCTCCTCTGGTGCCTCCGCATATTTCCTATCCACGTCCAGAAGCTCCCCCACCAGCCTCTCCCTCTCCTGTCTCTCCCTCCTTTCCCTATGTGCCCGTATGGAGATCAGCTCCCCCCGGATCACCGCCTTCAGGGCCTCCCATATCATCCCCACCTGCACCTCCCCCGTGTCATTAATGTCCAGATATCTCTCAATGCTCTTCCGGACCCTCTTACACACCTCCTCATCCGCCAGCAACCCCACATCCAGACGCCACAGCGGACGCTGGTCTCGCACCTCTCCCATTTCCAAATCTACCCAGTGTGGCGCGTGGTCTGAGACCGCTATGGCCGAGTACTCCACTTCCCGTACTTTCGGGATCAGTCCCCTGCTTAATACAAAAAAGTCAATTCTAGAATAGACTCTGTGGACATGGGAGAAAAAGGAATACTCCCTCGCCCTCGGCCTCCCAAACCTCCAGGGGTCCACCCCTCCCATCTGCTCCATAAACCCCTTTAACACTTCTGCCGCTGCCGGCCTCCTACTCGTCCTTGAACTCGATCTGTCCAACACGGGGTCCAGCACTGTGTTGAAGTCTCCCCCCATGATCAGGCCCCCTGCCTCCAGGTCCGGAATGAGGCCCAGTAGGCGCCTCATGAAGCCAGCGTCGTCCCAGTTCGGGGCATACACGTTAACCATCACCACTTTCTCCCCCTGCAGCCTACCCTTCACCATGACATATCTACCCTCTTTATCCGCCACCACCTCCGCCGCCACGAACGACACCCTCTTCCCTACCAGGATCGCCACCCCTCGGTTCTTTACGTCCAGTCCTGAGTGGAACACTTGTCCCACCCACCCCCTTCTCAGGCGGACCTGGTCCGCCACCTTCAAATGGGTCTCTTGTAGCATTGCTACATCCGCCTTCAGCCCCTTCAAATGCGAGATTACTCTCGTTCTCTTGACCGGCCCATTCAGCCCCCTCACATTCCAAGTTATCAGCCGGGTCGAAGGGCAGCCCGCCCCTTTCCCCCGCCGACTAGCCATATCCTGTCACCTGCTCGCCCCGTGTCAGCCCTCCCTTTCTGACCCGCTCCCCATGGCGATGGCGCCCCCCCCCCCCCCCACCCCTCCAGTCCTCAACTTCTCCTCCCTGGCCTTTTCAGCAGCAACCCGGTGGCCCCCCCCTTCCCCCCTCCCCCCTCCCCCTCCCCCCCCCCACCCCCCTCCCCCCCCAGGCTAGGACCCTTCCTAGCCGCGACGCACCCTCCATAGTACTTCCGTAAGTCAGCTGGTTTACGCTGACCCGGCTGCCCCTGCCACACTCCGGCTCCTCCCGGCATGGGGGGACGTCCCCCCCCTTACCACCCCTCCTTGACCCCGCTCCAGCGCGGGAAAGGGAGCCATTGCTGACCACGCCCCTTACTCCCACCCCCCTCCTCTGCCCCGTGCGCGGGAAACCAGAGGAAAGCCCGCGCTTTCGCCCTGCCCCTCCCCGCCCCTCCATCTTCAGTTCCACCCCCGTCCCCGATCTCCCACCGATAAATACAAAACAACCAAAAACCCCACAAGAAACACATACCCCCGGCACTCCCCCCCCCACCCCACCATAACATTATAAATAACAGGAAAAAGAGAGAAAAAACTGGTATATAGAACAAAAAGGGTCCAAAAATACGGCCAAGTGAAAATCCAGCCAACAGAAAGCCACGTGTCCAGCTTAAAGTACCAGAGCGGCAACGACCGCCAAGTATCCCCTGGTTCTAGTTCGAGTCCAGCTTTTCTTCCTGGACAAAGGCCCACGCCTCCTCCGGGGACTCGAAATAGTGGTGCTGGTCCTTGTAGGTCACCCACAAGCGCGCTGGCTGCAGCATCCCGAATCTAATTCTCCTGGCATGCAGCACCGCCTTCGTCCGGTTGAACCGGGCCCGCCGCTTTGCCACCTCCGCACTCCAGTCCTGAAAGATCCTCACCGTCGAGTTCTCCCATTTGCTGCTCCTCTCTCTCTTGGCCCACCTCAGCACCCTCTCCAGGTCACTGAATCGCTGGAACCGAACCAGCACCGCCCTCGGGGGTTCGTTTGCTCTTGGCTTCCTGGCCATTACTCTGTAGGCCTCCTCCAATTCCAGGGGCGAAGCGACGGCCCCTGCCCCCATCAGTGAGCCCAGCATTTCTGCCACATACCCCTGAAGGTCCGACCCCTCCAGCCCTTCTGCCAGGCCCAGGATCCTCAGGTTTTTCCGCCTCATGCGGGTATCCATCTCCTCCAATCGGTTTTGCCATCTCAGGTGGAGTGCCTCGTGCACCTCCACCTTTCCCACAAGGACCGTGGCCTCCTCCTCCCTCACAGTCATCTCCTGCTGCAGCTCCCGAATTGACGCCTCTTGGGTCGCCTGTGCCCCCATCAGCCTGGTGGTCGTCGCGTTCATCGACTCCAGCAGCTCCACTTTCAGCTCCGTGAAGAAGCGCAGGAGAGCGGCCTGCTGCTCCGCCGCCCATGTCCTCCAGTCCTCGGGTGCGCCGCTGGCCGCCATTTTGGATTTCTTCCCCCGCTTTTTTCGGGGAGCTGCCGCCGCTTTTTTTCCTGCCCCACTTCGGGTGACGACCATAAATTTGACGGGGTTCTCCTCTGGGAACCTTCCCCCACCGGGAATTGCCGTTCCAGCGCCGTTAGGGGCCCTCCAATCGGCCCGAAAACACCTTCCTAACAGGAGCAGCCAAACGTGCGACTTAGCTAGTCATAGCCGCAACCGGAAGTCCCCAAATGTATTTGTACCTCCCCAGTTCCCCCCATCCTCCAACAAACAGGTGCCTACTTATTTGTTAAACATAATATTGCTAACTGTACAGAGAATTGCTGTTTTCGAGCTAGTGCACAATATCCTACCAGTTTTCTTTTCACTTATATATATATATATATATTATATATATATATTTTCACCTGTATACATAACTGTGAATATAATATGTTCAAAAATCCAATAAAAAACATTTATAAAAAAAAAGGAGACATGGCTGCAAGCAGACATGGATTGGGACCTGAATATTGGAGAGTACAGATATTTAGAAAGGACAGGAAGCGAGGAAAGGTGGAAGGGTGCCTCTGTTAGTTAATGATGGTATTAATCGCGTCTTGGCCTTTTGGCTGAGATGAACATGAGGTCAGGTGTAATGCCTGGATCTAGTATCTCTCTCTTGTGGGGACCATGAATTGGATTCAATTTGAATTGTTTTTTGGAGCAGGCAAGGAACTGGATTAGGGGTTTGACCCTGTCCACACTCTGAGCTCTGGCTTTGTAACTCTGATAAAGTAATGAAAAGAAATGATGGCGTTAGCATAACAGAGAGGGTGACATAAGTTCAGGAAACCAGGATGTTGAAACAGTTTGGGTAGAGATGAGAAATGGGAAAGGCACTTGTGGTAGTCACTTGTGGTAGTCGTGTACAGGCCCCCTAACGGTAACCACATGGTGGGGTGTAGTTTAAAGGAATAAATAATTGGAGCTCGTCAGAAAGGCACAGCGATAATCAGGTGAAAAATTAATTTACATACAGTGTCAAGATGTGGGAGATATGAGGAACTGGGATCCTGAAATAGGGATCCAAGGTGTAGTAGGCACTTCAATGGTTAAAAAGATTGAAGGAAAATACTGTGAGCCCATCCAAAAAGAGATACAACCGCACCTGGCTGAGTCACATGGTCCCATTCAGATTTCAACTCGTTCCAGTCTGGACATTCCAGAGGAGGACCTTTGTTTGAAAGGCTGGGTCGAGCTTAGAAATAGAGGAGTCAATTTGGAACAGGCAAAGAAAGAGAGCAGTCAGGAGACAGGTCATGAAATCTGCTACACAGAGAAGGATGCAAGCAGCCATCGAAGAGGTCATGAAAAAAGCCCCAGGCAGAAGACTTTGGAAAAGGGTTCTGAACGAATGTCCTTAACAGAAGAAAGATTGCTTCCTAAATGCAAGTGGTGCCTTTGCCAGTACATGCAAGTGGAACGGTAGCTATATTTTCATGCAGTGCTGTTTGATGGGGACTAGTGTTAAGGTTAAGAAGTTGCATGTAATCTGTTAGTGTTAGAACTGTAAAGTCAAAGTTTAAATATTGTGTTCTTTTCTTTTGCTTAAATAAAGTTTGTTTATAAAATAGCCAATGCATTTCTTATATCTAAAAGAAAATGCTGAAAATCTCAGCAGGTCTGGCAGCATCTATAGGGAGAGAAAAGAACTAACGTTTCGAGTCAGCTCAACCAAATATATTGGATATTTTATAAACAGACCTGCTGAGATTTTCCAGTATTTACTTTTTGTTTTCAGATTCCAGCATCCGCAGTAATTTGCTTTTATCCACTATTTCTTACATTATAGCTGCCAGAACCAATCGATCTTTCTGCACCGTCTTAAAACTTTAAAAAGTTGTACATCTGGTTCAATCTCTTAGCTATTGTCGAGGGCTGACTAGGCGTCCGTAAACATAGACTGGAAAAGTAAGATGGGCAAAGGTAGCCGAGATGAAGAATTCATTGAATGTTTTCAGGATAGTCTCTTTGAACAGCATGTTCTGGAGCCAACCAGAGACAAGGCTATACTAGATCTGGCAGTAATTAATGATCTTATAGTCAAGGCAATGGCCAAGATTTAGGGGTATTTCAGAATGTACAGAATAGATACATTCCAATGAGCAGGCAAAAGTAGATAAACCCACCATCCATGGTTAACTAGAAAGGTTAAAGATAGCATCAACATTTTAAATTGCACATCATTATGCAAAGACAGGTGCAAGGTCAGAAAATTGGATGGAATATAAGGAGTAGCAAAGGAGGGGGAGAGAGTTCATGTATCTTCAGGTTAGGGACTTTGCGTGAAAGGTCTGGAGGGGTTCTCTAGGTTGCCAGGATACATCCTGCTGGAGCAACTGCTGCTTCCGGATGTGAAAGGGGAGAGAAGAATTGGGGATAGATACAAGTGGCTGGGGGAGAGGGAGGTGAGTGGATGGTGAAGATCAAGGAGAAATGGGAAGTGGAGTTTGGAGGGGAGATCAATTGGGGAGTATAGAGTGAGGCACTGCTTAGGGTAAACGGGACCTCCTCTTGTGCAAGGATGAGCCTGATACACTTTAAGGTGGTGCACAGGGAGCATATGACTCGGGCGAGAATGAGTGGGTTCTTTCAAGGGGTAGTAGAGGAGTGTGAGAGCTGTGGGGTTGGTCAGTGAAAAGGGGAAAAATCTGTACAGACTGTACAGTTGATTGTTGGGAAGTATGTTTCCGGGGTGTTTATTCGCCCTAACCTGTTTTGATACATGTTTGTAATAAAATACAGTTTAAAAAAAAAAGAAACAGCAAAGGATGATTAAAGGATTAATAAGGAGGGGAAAATTAGAGTGCGAGAGAAAGCTAGCTAGAAATATAAAAACAGATAGTAAGAGATTTTATAAATATTTGAAAAAGAGAACAGTTAACAAAGTGAGTCTGGAGAACTGATAATGGAAAACAAGGAGATGGCAGATGGACTGTAAAGGTATTCTGCATCAGTCTTCACTGAAGAGCATACAAGTAACATCTAAGTTAGGTATTTTCAAAGTCGGGGTCGCGACCCGCGGGTGGGTTGCGGGCGGGTTTTGGGAGGGTCGCGGAGCTGTCCGTCACGGCGCTCCCGATTGCACAAATTCACGCGCAACAGCAGGCTTTTAACGATGCCGGCTGCGAGTGGCCTTCAAGAAGGCTGCGACCATATACAGAAAGTGCCGGTGCACTGCGCATGTGTGCCCGCTCATCGGTGCGCACACGCAGATGTTTGCGGATGTGGACTGATGAGCGGGCACGCACACGCAGTGCGGCCGCTTTTTTTCATATAGTCGCGGCCTTTATGAAAGCCGCTCGCAGCCTGCATTGCGTGTGAATCTGGCTGCTGCGTGTGAATTTGCGCAATTGGAACGCCGCGACGGATGGAGAGGTTTAAAGTAAGTGAAAGAGAGAGAGAGTTAAAGAGGCAGAGTGGTTTAAGGAAGATTTTCCAGAGTTTAGGGCAATAGCAGCCGACAGTACAGCCGCCAATTGTGGAGCAAAGGAAATAATGCACAAGAGGCCAGAATTGGGACTCCAACAAAAGAAGGTTAAAAGCTGGCTGCTGTGGTGTTGCCCGCAAATTTGCGCAATCGGAAACACAGAAGATTTAAAAAAAAATTCTACGTAATCTTCCTGCCTGAAGGGAGGCAGAGAGCAGGTCACGCACCCCCCCTCCCCCAAAAATGTCAAAATCACATGCTTTCGGCACGATTGCGATTCCTCCATTTTGTCAGCAGCAAATAAGATAAAAGAAATTGGTGGGTCGTGAAGGTCGTCCGACATGGGCCGCGAGAGTCGGCCAGCGTGCGTTCCGAACATCGGCCGTTGTGGGCTGCGAAGGTCGGCCGGCGTGGGTTGCAAAGTCGGCTGCCGTGGGTCGCGAAGGTCAGCCGGCATGGGTCCCGAAGGTTGGCCGGTTGGTAAAAATGGGTCCCCGGAAAAAAAGTTTGAAAACACTGATCAAAGCAGCTATAAATCAGCAAATGGAAGGGCATGGGGGGAGGAACATAGGAAAATTACAGTCACCAGAGACGTTGTGCTGAACAAATTGTTGGAGCTGCAGGCTGACAAGCACTCGGGTCCTGATGAGTTTCATCGTTGGGTCTGAAAAGGGGCTGGTGAGTGCATTGGTTTAATATTCAACAGCAAGAAATGCTAGGTGAATGTAGGTCAGCTGAACTCTTTTGGCACTATTTATTCAAGTTCTAGGATTTGTCCTGACACAGGCAAACTCGAAGATGTACAACTAAAGCCTACTCCAAGGACAAAGAGGATGTACAACGATGCTTCAGATTTTTCAACTTCTTAGCGCCATGCATAGCCAACTTTACCAATAAAGCATCATCAACGAGCGAGCTCTGAATGAAGGATTAGTGTTCCATATGTATTGTCGGAATGTCTTCAACACATGTCTGAGTCACTTAAACAAGCACCATCAGAGAGAAATGTATTCTATAATACAACAACCCAAGAAAAAAGAAGTCAGCGCAGTTCAAAAAAGCTAGCAGCATGTTTTAAGCAAGATGGCAAATGAATTGCATTTGGATCCAAAAGCCTATCACATGCAAAATCTAATTATCCGAACATAGAGCTCGAGACTCTCACAAAGGCGACACATGTACCTATTTGGTAAACAGTTCATTGTGGAAACAGACCACATACCATTGGAAATGATTTGGCATAAGCAACTGGGCACCACCTGGAGTAGGGCTTCAATGTCTGTTACATATCAGGTCGCAAAATGGTTATTTTAGACTCACTGAGCTGGTTACTCAATCTGAAAAAGACTGCAGATATTTTGCTAGATATACAAATGGACAACATAGGCGTCAAAGTAAAAGGTGTCGATCTGATGAGTTTTGGTCAACACAAACAGAAACAACTTCAGGAAGAAACAATAAATGATCCACGACAGAAAGCATTATGTAAAGTTATTGCAGATGGTTGAATTGATACGATACAAAAAGTGCCAGGCACCCTCAGATGTTTCAGGCCATACAAAGATGAAATAGGTATTTCAAGAGATCTGATTTTCAAAGGAAAAAAGGTGCTTCTACGAGAAGTTCTCTGCAAGGACATATTGTTTCAGTTATACCAGGGGCATATGGGCATAGAGCAAACAAAGGAATCTGAATTGGCCAATGATCAACAACAATTAAAAAAAGGTAGTGAGGGTGAGTACAGCATGCCCGAGTTATCAACCAAAGCACAAAGAACTTTGACACTCTCATGAAATTCCATCGTACCCTTGGTATAAAATTGCAAAAGATTTATTCATTTCTCATGGTGACAATTCCCCTTTACACATTTATAGGGAGGCAGTAGCGTACTGGTATTGTCGCTGGACTAGTAATCCAGAGACCCAGAGTTATGCTCTGGGGACCAGGGTTCAAATCCCACCAAGGTAGATGGGAAATTTAAATGGCGGCACGGCAGCACAGTGGTTCTCACTGTTGCTTCACAGCGCCAGGGTCTCGGGTTCCATTCCCGCCTGGGTCACTGTGCGGACATATTCTCCCTGTGTCTGCATAGGTTTCCTCCGGGTGCTCCGGTTTCCTCCCACAAGTCCCGAAAGATGTGCTGTTAGGTGAATTGGACATTCTGAATTCTCCCTCTGTGTACACGAACAGACACCAAAGTGTGGCGACTAAGGGATTTTCACAGTAACTTCATTGCAGTCTTATGTAAGTCTACTTATGATAATAATAATGATCATTATTATTAATCATTGATTACTTCTCCAGGTTCCCAATTATTAGATAACTGAAGGATAGTTCAAGTACATTCATGGCAGACAGAATAAGTGCATTATTCAGTTTGTTTGGATTGCCTGAAGAGGTCATATCAGACAATGACCAAATATATTGGCAGATGTTTTAGAGACTAAATGGGACATAAACCATGTGATAGCTTCACCATGCCATTCCAGATCCAACCATATTGCCGAGTGAATGGTTTGCACCGCTAAGGCATCAATCATGACGTGCAGGGAGATAAAGCAATATCTCTGCATCACATGATACATTTGAGAGAAACACCTTTAAATATGGGCAGACCATCACCAGCAAAAATCATGTTCAGAAGGGAAGCAAGGACAACTTTGTATTACGATCCCAGATGAGACTCCAACAGTGGCTAGGATATTGGACTGAAACTCAAATATATTATTTTATTTTGTAAGACTGTGTGGAAAGAATACTCCACTCCAGGAGTGACTGCATGAAGAAATAGGGATTTGGTATTTTAACACAAAACTATCGTGTTTTCGGGATCCTTAAGGGGGAAGGGGAGCAGCCCCAAGTCATGGTCCACATAGGCACCAACCACATAGGTAGCAAAAGGGATAGGGATGTAAGGCAGGAATTCAGGGAGCTAGGGTGGAAACTTAGAGCTAGAACAAACAGTTATTATCTCTGGGTTGTTACCCGTATCACGTGCTAGCGAGACGAGGAATAGAGAGAGAGAGCAGTTGAACACGTGGCTACAGGGATGGTGCAGGAGGGAGGCTTTCAGATACCTGGATAATTGGGGCTCATTCTGGGGTAGGTGGGACCTCTACAAACGGGATGATCTACACCTGGACCAGAGGGGTACCAATATCCTGGGGGGGAAATTTGCTAATGCTCTTCGGGAGGGTTTAAACTAATTCAGCAGGGGTTTTGGAACCTGAATTGTAGCTCCAATACTCAGGAGGTTGAGAGTAGTGATGTCATGAGTAAGGTTTCAAGATTGCAGGAGTGTACCGGCAGGCAGGAAGGTGGTTTAAAGTGTCTACTTCAACGCCAGGAGCATCCGGAATAAGGTGGGTGAACCTGTAGCATGGGTTGGTACCTGGGACTTCGATGTTGTGGCCATTTCAGAGACATGGCTAGAGCAGGGACAGGAATGGTTGTTGCAGGTTCCGGGGTTTAGATATTTCAGTAAGCTCAGGGAAGGTGGTAAACGAGGGGGAGGAGTGGCATTGTTAGTCAAGGACAGTATTACGGTGGCAGAAAGGATGTTTGATGAGGACTCATCTACTGAGGTAGTATGGGCTGAGGTTAGAAACAGGAAAGGAGAGGTCACCCTGTTGGGAGTTTTCTATAGGCCTCCGAAAAGTTCCAGAGATGTAGAGGAAAGGATTGCAAAGATGATTCTGGACAGGAGCGAAATTAACAGGGTTGTTGTTATGGGGGACTTCAACTTTCCAAATATTAACTGGAAACGCGATAGATCAAGTACTTTAGATGGGTCTGTTTTTGTCCAATGTGTGCAGGAGGGTTTCCTGACACAGTATGTAGATAGGCCAACAAGAGGAGAGGCCACATTGGATTTGGTACTGGGTAATGAACCAGGACAGGTGCTAGATTTGGAGGTAGGTGAGCACTTTGGTGATAGTGACCACAATTCAGTTATGTTTACTTTAGCGATGGAAAGGGATAGGTATATACCGCAGGGCAGGAGTTATATCTGGGGGAAAGGCAATTATAATGCGATGAGGCAAGACTTAGGATGCAACGGCTGGAGAGGAAAACTGCAGGGGATGGGCACAATGGAAATGTGGAGCATATTCAAGGAACAGCTACTGCGTGTCCTTGATAAGTATGTACCTGTCAGGCACGGAGGAAGTGGTCGAGCGAGGGAACCGTGGTTTACTGAAGTAGTTGAATCACTTGTCAAGAGGAAGAAGTAGGCTTATGTGAAGGTTCAGTTAGGGCGCTCAAGAGTTACAAGTTAGCTCGGAAGGACCTAAAGAGAGAGCCATGAAGAGCCAGGAGGGGACATGAGAAGTGTTGGCAGGTAGGATCAATGATAACCCTAAAGCTGTCTATAGGTATGTCAGGAATAAAAGACTGACTAGGGCCAGTCAAGGACAGTAGTGGGAAGTTGTGCGTGGAGTCCGAGGAGATAGGAGAGGTGCTAAATGAATATTTTTCGTCAGTATTCACGCAGGAAAAATACAATGTTGTTGAAGAGAATACTGAGATACAGGCTACTAGACTAAAAGGGCTTGAGGTTCATAAGGAGGAGGTGTTAGCAATTCTGGAAAGTGAGAAAATAGATAAGTCCCCTGGCCCGGATGGGACTTATCCTAGGATTCTCTGGGAAGCTAGGGAGGAGACTGCTGAGCCTTTGGCTTTGATCTTTATGTCATCTTTGTTGACAGGAATAGTGCCAGAAGACTGGAGGATAGATAGCAAATGTTGTCCCCTTGTTCAATAAGAGGAGTAGAGACAACCCCGGTAATTATAGACCAGTGAGCCTTACTTCTGTTGTGGGCAAAGTTTTGGAAAGGTTTAGAAGAGATAGGATTTATAATCATCTAGAAAGGAATAATTTGATTAGGGATAGTCAACACGGTTTTGTGAAGGGTAGGTCGTGCCTCACAAACCTTATTGAGTTCTTTGAGAAGGTGACCAAACAGGTGGACGAGGGTAAAGCAGTTGATATGGTGTAAATGTATTTCAGTAAAGCGTTTGATAGGTTCCCCACGGTAGGCTATTGCAGAAAATACGGAGGCATGGGATTCAGGGTGATTTAGCAGTTTGAATCAGAAATTGGCTCGCTGTAAGAAGACAGAGGGTGGTGGTTGATGGGAAATGTTCAGCCTGGAGTTCAGTTGCTAGTGGTGTACCACAAGGATCTGTTTTGGGGCCACTGCCGTTTGTCATTTTTATAAATGACCTGGAGGAGGGCGTAGAAGGATGGGTGAGTAAATTTGCAGATGACACTAAAGTCGGTGGAGTTCTGGACAGTGCGGAAGGATGTTGCAGGTTACAGAGGGAGGGACATAGATAAGCTGCAGAGCTGGGCTGAGAGGTGGCAAATGGAGTTTAATGCAGAAAAGTGTGAGGTGATTCATTTTGGAAGGAGTAACAGGAAGACAGAGTACTGGGCTAATGGTAAGATTTTGGTAGTGTGGATGAGCAGAGTAATCTCGGTGTCCATGTACATAGATCCCTGAAAGTTGCCACCCAGGTTGATAGGGTTGTTAAAAAGGCGTACGGTGTGTTAGCTTTTCTTAGTAGAGGGATTGAGCTTCGAAGCCATGAGGTCATGTTGCAGCTGTACAAAACTCTGGTGCGGCCGCATTTGGAGTATTGCGTGCAGTTCTGGTCGCTGCATAATAGGAAGGATGTGGAAGCATTGGAAAGGGTGCAGAGGAGATTTACCAGGATGTTGCCTGGTGTGGAAGGAGTATTTTATGACGAAAGGCTGAGGGACTTAAAGCTGTTTTCATTAGAGAGAAGGTTAAGAGGTGACTTAATTGAGGCATACAAGATGATCAGAGGATTAGAAAGGGTAGGCAGTGAGAGCCTTTTTCCTCAGATGGTGATGGCTAGCACGAGGGGACATAGCTTTAAATTGAGGGGAGATAGATATAGGACAGATGTCAGTGGTAGGTTGTTTACTCAGAGAGTAGTAAGGGCGTGGAATGCCCTGCCTGCAACAGTAGTGGACTCGCCAATATTAAGGGCATTTAAATAGTCATTGGATAAACATATGGATGATAAGGGAATAGTGTAGATGGGCTTTCGAGTGGTTTCACAGGTCGGCGCAACATCGAGGGCTGAAGGGCCTGTACTGCGCTGTAATGTTCTATGTTCTATTATTGACACAATATTAAACTCTTTAACATTGAGGGGCTGGTTTAGCACACTGGGCTAAATCGCTGGCTTTTAAAAAGCAGACCAAGCAGGCCAGCAGCACGGTTCGATTCCCGTACCAGCCTCCCCGGACAGGCGCTGGAATGTCGCGACTAGGGGCTTTTCACAGTAACTTCATTGAAGCCTACTCGTGACAATAAGCGATTTCCATTTCATTTCTTTAACATCACACCCGAAAATAACTTACAGCTACCCCTTAAACAACACTATTCTATACAGTAAATACAATACCTTCAATTACTATCTCTATTCCTAATTAAACAACAAGAAAGAAAAAAACTATAGCTCTCAATCCATCCTACATCCCCAATGGCACAGAGTAATCCTTGTTTTTCAGAACAGATTTGGCTCCTGATAGAATCCATGCAGACCCTGCTGGATGTCTTCTAAACGTTGCTGCAACTGGTTTGCTCAGCTTTCCCCTTGTCCTCAGATAAGTCTGCTTTGCTTTAAATGCCATTACTTTTATTTAAAAAAAATCCTTCTGAGAGAGCAAAATAATTTCTTATGGTCTAAAAGATAGACAGATTAGAACTCAATTCAAAATGCGTTCTCAAAATGTCTGAATGCGGGCAGCACGGTGATGCAGTGGGTTTGCCCTGCAGCCTCACGCGCCGAGATCCTAGGCTCGATCCTGGCTCTGGGTCACTGTCCATGTGGAGTTTGCACATTCTCCCTGTGTTTGCGTGAGTTTCACCCCCACAACCCAAAGATGTGCAGGTTAGGTCGATTGGCCCCACTAAATTGCCCCTTAATTGGAAAAAAATGAATTGGGTACTCTAAATTTTTTTTAAAAAATGTCTGAATACCTTAGCTCCAGTCAGCAATGACGTCATCTCCTCAAGCTGAATACAAATTAACTTTCCAGGCTGAAAACACATGAACTCCCCAGGGACTTCCCAGATTCAAACAACATTGCATTAGCCCAGGTAGAAATCCCGGCCAAGTGTTGATGCCGGCGTCAAAACCGGCGCGAACGATGTCGGCGTCAATGGGCCTCCAGGCCATGGCATCACCCCTTCCTTCGGGGCTAGAACAGCGCCGGAATGTTCTGCGCTGCTCCGGCACCGAAAGCCAGCCCGCCACGGCTGGCGCCGGTCCGCACATGCACGCCATGCCCGTCTCCGTGCAGGACCGTGGACAACATGCCAGAGCCCTACAGGGGCCCGGCGCGAAGGAACATAGACCACCACCCGGAATGAGCCCGCCCGCCGATCAGTTGCCCCCGATCGCGGGCCTGGCCACTGTGGAGGCCCCCCCTCAGAATTGGCTGCCCCTGCCCCCCCCCACCAGTCATCAGAGCGGTGTGGCGGGATTCTCGCGCCCCCCCCCCCCCACCGCCGATTCTCCGACCCGGCATGGGATCGGAGAATCCCGGCTATTATTCTGGTCAATTTCACCTCTGGCTCCTAAAAGCTTTCTGGTCATGCAAATTAAGAATCATTTTAAACGCAGGACTATGGCAGTGAAACACACTCTAACTTAGGCTGTTAACCCTTAAATTGTCAAATGTTACCAAAGGAAGTGAATCTTTAAATTCGTCTAAAAAAATAGTCTCTCTAAGTGCTTTTTACGTCCCTTCTTCTTTTGGTGCCCTTATCCAAATGAATCTACATTTCCCCCTTGAATTCATTTTAGGACTGCCCAGGCTGTTTTCTTGCATTTTGAAATTTCTGCCTGCACACCTCAGAAACCAACTTATATGCCCGAAGGATTGATTTATTTCCTGCATCATACTCTACAGATACCTCTTCTGACAAAGACGTACATACCTCACTCGCCCTACCTGCCAGTCTACTTTGTAAAAGTAATGTCAAAATTTAAAAAAAAAATTTTTTTTTAAATTGTCAAATGTTGAGAACCCAACGTATCTAAAATCCTGAATGTGTCACCATTCCCCTTAAAAAAAAATGAACCAGCAATATAAACAGACAGCTTCATTTTTCCAAAGCCTTTTAATTCTAAACATTTCTCCTGATTAAACACAACTTATATTCTACAACATATATATCATTTTACATTTTAAACATGCAAACGGAAACATTAGTATAGTCAATTTCAGTCTTCACACGTGCGTCGTGGTAAATCAGTCCCAGAATTGAGATGATTGATCTCTAACATCCAAAACTATCCTTCTTTGCTCGAGGTATGACTCTAGCCAGTGAACAGTTTTCTCCCCCAATTCCTATTGACTCCTGTTTTGCGATGGCACCAGTTCATGTTATGAACAAGGCTGTAATTAGGTCAGGACCTGAGTGGTTCTGACAGAATCCAAATTGAGTGCCAGTAAGTTATTGCTGTTAAGTGTTGCTTGATAGCACTGTCGACGACCCCTTCCATCACTTTGCTGGTGATCGAGAGTGGATTTATGGGGTGGTAATTGGCCGGGCTGGATTTGTCCTTCTTTCTGTAGACAGGACAGAGCTGGACAATGTTCCATATTGCCTGTGTTTTAGCTGTACTTGAACAGCTTGGTTAAAGTTGCAGCTAGTTCTGGAGTATAAGTATTCAGTACTGCAGATGGGATGTTTCAAGATCAATAATCTTTGCTGTATTCAGTGCCTTCAGTCATTTCTAGATATCACATGGGTTGAATCAAAATGGTTAAAGACTAACATCTGTGATGCTAAGGACCCCAGGAGGAAGCTGAAATAGATCATCCATTTGGCATTTTTGACTAAAGATTGTTGCAAATGCTTCAGTCTCGTCTTTTGCACTGATATGTTGCACGCCCCATCATTGAGGATAGGTATATTTGTGGAGCCTCCTTCTCTGGTTAGTTGTTTAATTGTCATCACCATTCACAACTGAATGTGGCTGGTCTGCAGAGTTTTAATCTGACCTGTTGCTTGTGAGATTGCTTAGCTTTGTCTATGGCATGCTGCGTCTGGTTTTTGGCATGTACATAGTCGTGTGTCGTAGTCCGCACCTCATTTTTAGGTATGTCTGGTGCTGGCAAGCATTCTTTCACTCCTCATTGAACCAGGGTTGATTCCCTGGTTCAATGGTAATGGGAGAGATATGACTGGATCATGAGGCTGCCAATTGTGCTCAAATACAATTCTGCTGCTGTTGATGGCCCGTAGTGCTTCATAGATATTCAGTTTTGAGTTTCTCAATCTGTTCTGAATTCTGAACTCTTGGGCATTCCTAATTCCAATTTCCCCACCATCCACAGCTGCGGAGGCCTCATATTTTGAAATGTGTTCTTTAAAACACCTTTTGGCTTGCACCCTCTCATATTCTGAGGTGCTCCCTAAATCATACTTCACTGACCAAGCTTTTGACTACTTGTCAAATATTTTTTGCCGAATATCTTTTC
This sequence comes from Scyliorhinus canicula, assembly GCF_902713615.1. Classification (NCBI taxonomy): domain Eukaryota; kingdom Metazoa; phylum Chordata; class Chondrichthyes; order Carcharhiniformes; family Scyliorhinidae; genus Scyliorhinus; species Scyliorhinus canicula. Next base: position 75,776,449 of record NC_052147.1, on the reverse strand, counting down.
ATGAGGCTCAGTGTCAAATTTGTTTGGTAATGCTCATGTGAAGCATGTTGGGATCCTTTGTTTGATGTTGTTGTCAAAATTAAGGTCTTTCGTGCCTGAAGAACACATACAAATGGATTTTCCATTCTTGCGTCTAAGTGCTGATGGCAACGGAGGATCTTTGGTGTTTCCTGAAGGAAGAATTAACGCCACACACGCACCGATTCTGCTACAGGTGCAGTGGTAGCACTTGCGGCGCGTGAAACACCCGCGGAACACTCAAAGAACAGCGGGAGAATCGCCGGATTCGTGCTGGACATGCACAGGGCAGACAAGCTTCAGCCGCGCATACGCCCTCAAACCCCCCACACACACGCACCGATCGTGCCGGAAAAGTTGGCGCCAGTTGTGCTGGACCACGAACCCGTCCAGCCCAACCCCACAGCCCACCCCCTGGCCACCTCCCAATACTCCCCCCAGCTCTAGCAGAAGCCCCCTGGCCATCAGAATTGCTCTCGGTGGAGTATGGCGGTGCTGGACACTGTCCACATGCCCTCTCTCTCTCTCCGCAGCCGCCACGCCATGCCCATGACCGCTGTGACCACACGTGGCCTGTGCTGTCGGAAAATCGGCCCATCGGAGGCGGAGCTTCACAGGTGGGCCCAATGATGGCATTCAAATGGGGTTTCGACTGCGCGTGGCACGCCTCTCGATGTCGATTTGGTGGTGCGGAGCATCACGACCCGGCGTCAAACTGCCACCTGCCGCGATTTTGGCATCTGGAGCCATTCTCCGCCCAATCGCCGTTCCCGATATCGGTGTCGGGCAACGGAGAATCCCGCCCATGCTTTTTAGAGCCAGTTTTATGTACCTAATTCACAGAAACTATTTTCTCTGGACAGTGCTCCTGTTAAATGCTCCTGTTAAAATGCATATTTTAAAAATAAATATGGTGATGAATTGCAAAATCAAACAGTAATCTTAATTTTCCTGCAACAAGCTTGCTTTAAGCCTCTGACCAGCTTAATGGCATTGGCTACTATAATTGAAGGAAAATTTTAAATGTTAACCCCAATCAATTAAAGAAGATAAACTGGTGCAGCTTACCTGTAATAAAGTCCGAGTTTCTGAATTTCTTCACCTTGTTTCATACATTGCTGTAGTGCTCCGTCTCTTTCTTTTTGTGCTGTTAGCAGTTGAGTCTGCAAACGATTACATTTATTTAATTTCATTACAATATGCATTAATTCTAACTATTCATTGTTTATTCAAAGGGCTTAACAAACAGGTTTGCTGCGCTGCAAGTTATACAACATGATAAACAGCTATTCCCATTCTTCTTTGCCGATCACTCGTTAACAAGTATGAGTGTCCACCTAATAAACACTGAGTTCCAGGAGATCTTGAGGGTGGATAGGAGGTATTCGATGGTGCCAAAGGAGGCGTTGTTGATGGAGAGGCAGAGGTTTCAGATGGAGTTTGGGTTAGCGTCAACAGGGAAGGTGGTGGGGCAGGTGTGGAGCGCCAGGGGGGCAGTGTATGAATACGGGGAGAAGGCAAGCAGGATGCCCGCCCATCAGTTGAGGAAGCAGGCAGTGAGTAGTGAGATTGGTAGAGTGAGGGACGAGGAGGGCAAGGTGGTGATCGATCCGGAGGGGGTGAATAGGGTATCTGAGGCCTTTTATAGGAGGCTCTATGAGTTGGAGCCCCCGATGGGGGAAGAGGGGATAAGGCAGTTTCAGAATGGCTTGGTTTCCCAAGCTGGAGGAGGGGCGGGTGCAGGGCTTGGAGTCCGCGATTGGGTTGCGCGACAGGGAAGGCCCAGGTGAAGCTGGGGCCACTGCTAATGAGCGTACAATGAGGCGAGGGAGAGGGGGGGGAGCTCCCCGCTACTTTGTCACAAGCTTATATCGCCCTGATTCTTAAAAAGAATAAGGATCCGGGGCAGTGCGGGTCACACCGCCAAATATCGTTGTTGAATGTGGATGTCAAGTTGTTGGCTAAGGTGCTCGCATCGCGAATTGAGGATTGTTTGTCGGGGTTGATTGGAGATGATCAGACGGGATTTGTGAAAAGAAGTTGTCAGCAACTTCTTTGTAGAGGTAGTGGTAGCGATGGACGTGGGGAAGGCTTTTGATCGGGTGGCGTGGGTGTATTTGTTTGAGGTGCTGGGGATTTCGGGTTGCGTTAGGGATTTGTGGATTGGGTCCGATTGGTAAATATGTGGACGAACCGAGTGAGTCTGCTCTCCCTGCTGCTTTTCGACTTGGGGATAGAGCCATTGGCAATGGTGCTTAGGACATTGAGGGATTGGAGAGCGATTTAGTGTGGGGAGGGGGGTCTAGCATAGGGTTTTGTTGCACGCAGATGATCTGCTATTCTATATTTCGGACCCATTGGGCTGCATTGGCGGGGATCATGGGGATTTGGGGGAATTTTGGCCGGTTTTCGGGGTATAAATTGAAAATGGGAAAGAGTGACGTGTCCCTAATCAAGGCCAGGGGGCATGAAGGGAGGTTGGGGACCTGCTGTTTAGGGTGGTGGGACGAGCTTTAGATATCTCGGTATCCAGGTGACGCCGAGCTGGGCCCAGCTGCAAAGGTAAAATTTGGCTCGATTGGTGGAGGGGATGAAGACAGATTTTAGGAGGTGGGATGTTTTGCCACGGTTGTTGGCAGGGCAGATGCAGACATTTAAAATAACAGTGCTGCCTAAATTTTTGTTTGTTTTTCAGAACCTCCCTATCTTTGTCCCCAAGTCTTTTTTTCAGAAAGGTGAAGATTGATTTTGGGGTTTGCGTGGGCAGGGAAGATCCTGCAGGTACAACGGGATTTTCTGATTGGGGGGGGGGGGGGGGGGGGGGGGGTGGCTGGCTGGCGTCGCTGAATTTGACCAATAATTACTTGCCCGGAAACATGGTGATGAAATGGGCTATGGAAGAAAGGGCGATTTGGGGACGGATGGAGGTGGTATCGTGTTGGGGGTGCAGTTGAGGGTTTTGTTGTTGGTGCCTCTGCCGTTTTCGGCAACCGTTAGTACAGTGATGGTGGCGGCTCAGAGGGTGTGTGGGCACCTTAGGCAGCATTTGGGGTTGGAGGGCATGTCGTTGTGGGCGCCTTTTTGGGACAACCACAGGTTTATGCCGGTGAGTCTGGATGAGAGGTTCTGACGGTGGCGGCAGCTGGGAATCGAGTATTTCAGGGACCTGTTTATTGGGGGCAAATTTGCGGGGCTGCAGGAGTTGGAGAAATTGTTTAAGTTGCCTTAGGGGAATGAGTTTAAGCTGCAGGTTCGGGATTTTGTGAGGCAAGAGGTGCCATCTTTCCCGGGGTCGCCGCCTCCGGTGCTGCAAGATAAGATTCTGTCGCAGGACAAAATGGGGAAGGGAAGGCATCAGATATTTACAAGGAACTGATGGAGTGGGAGCGTGCCCGGGTGGAGGATGTTAAGCACAAGTGGGAGGAGGAATTGGGAGAGGAGCTGCAGGCTGGGAAATAGGCTGAGGCTTTGCAGAGGGTGAAAGCGTCCTCGTCATGTGCGAGGTTAAGCCACATCCAGTTTAAAGTGGTGCATAGAGTCCATATAATGGTGGCAAGGACGATGTGGATTTTGAGGGGGTGGAGGATAGGCGCGGGGGAAGGGCCCCATCAATCACGTTCACATGTTCTGGGCATGCACAAGACTGAGGGGGTTCTGGTTTGGTTTCTCAAGGTGGAGGAGGGGGCGGGTGCAGGGCTTAGAGGCCGTGATCGGGTTGCGCGACAGGGAAGGCCTCAGGTGAAGCTGGGGCCACTGCTAATGAGCATGTACAATGAGGTGAGGGAGAGGAGGGAACTCCCTGCTACTTTGTCACAAGCTTGTATCTCCATGATTCTTAAAAAGGATAAGGACCGCCGAATATCGTTGTTGAATGTGGATGTCAAGTTGGTGCCGAAGGTGCTCGCATCGCGGATTGAGGATTGTTTGCCGGGGTTAATTGAGAGAATCAGACGGGATTTGTGAAAAGAAGTTGTCGGCAACTTCTTTGTAGAGGTAGCGATAGAGATGGACGTGGAGAAGGCTTTTGATCGGGTGGAGTGGGTGTATTTGTTTGAGGTGCTGGGGAATTTCAGGTTGTGGTAGGGGTTTGTGGATTGGGTCCGATTGGTAAATATGCGGACAAACTGAGTGAGTTGGGGTACTTTGGATTACACCGGGGGACGAGACAGGGGTGTCTGCTCTCCCCGCTGCTTTTCGCCTTGGGTTCTCGGGCATGACGTCAAAGATTCTGGGAGTGAGCATGGCCCCGAGTCCAGAGGTGGCGATATTTGGGGTGTTTGAAGACCCGGGAGTGCAGGGGTGGGCGGGGGGGTAAGAGAGGCTTATGTATTAGCTTCTGCCTCCTTGATAGCCTGTAGACAGATTTTGTTATGTTGGTAGGACTCTGAGCCACCGAAGGCAGGGTTGTGGGTCAACGATCTGGCGGAATTCCTGCCATTAGAGAAAACAAGTTCACTCTGCGGGGGTTGGTAGAAGAGTTCATTCGGATGTGGAAACGGTTCAGCCAATTTCTTCAAGTATTGTGGGATCAGCAAGAAAGGGTTTTCGGGGGGTGGTAAGGGGGGTTAGGGAGAAGGCGGGACCTGTTAGGGGGTCAGTGTCAGAGGGGCTGCAGGATTGAGGTTGTTGAGAGGTTGTTGGGAAGATAGTTTGTTGTCCTGTTGATATTTTGTACATTTATATTTTGTTGAAAAGCCCTGAATAAAAATAGTTTTAAATAAAGAAACTCCGTGTCACTGGTCATGGGCTCTGTGGGTCCAGTAAAGGAAGCACTGATTGGGTTTGGGCAAATTTTTTGAACAAGTATTGCCTATACTAATTTGTAAGAATCCAAGTATAGTACTTAAAAGAGGGTATTTGTAACATTTAAATAGAAGTATGCAAATCTACAATCATAAAACATTGCTCTGAAAATCAGAAATACCAAGTCATATTTAGAACCAGAAATTAGTGAGCAGAGTGAGCATTAGTGTCTCAAGAGAAAAAGACACAATGACTCAGATTTTGCACAATGTGATGGAGAAACAACGTCAACGTTGACCTCAAGAGAAGTTTCTTGCAAAGATTTAGTAGGCTCTGGAGCATAGATTTCCTCAACACAGATGTCACTTTGAATTCTGCGCCATCTATCATGGATCTGTGGGATCCTACAACCAGGTAGGTAGTAGTCAAGTTGATTGGATAATCAGATTAAAGATTACTCGTAGGTTGTAAAGCAGGAATTAATAAATATGTGACATAATTCACATTTAAATCATTGTACATAAAGCACAATGCTGATTGAGACATACATATGGGATTGAAAGAGTGGTTGTAATAGGAAACAAACTGGGAAAAAAATAATTTCCGTTATTTTAAAAGCATTTTTAAATGTACTTTTGAGGAAGTGTGAATTCACACTTGTAAAATTAGTTGTCTGGGACACAATTCAGCAGCAATTAGGGCTTTGTGCGGCGTTAAAAAACAAGTTACTCCTGACTTCAAAATTTTGATTATTTTTCCATTGAAAATAGTACATAACAGTTCAAGTTCTTGTGCTTTCAATTATTCTGTGTTGATTACATCCTTGAAAACTGCAATAACACATCCTATGGAGGAGCAAGGTATCACTGTCAGCAACATCCACATTTCTGAGTTTAACTGCACAGGAATAAATCGTTCTCCATTTTACACCGTACTGATGGTGATGCCAGTAGTTTCACTACCAATACAGCTGCAAATTCCTGGCCATTTTAATCCCCACCACTTGCATTATTACTGTTTATCCTGGACAACCGCTTACACCAGGCAAAAGATTATTGGAGTAGGTGGGTATGTGGAGTTGAGGACCGGAATTTTCCGGTCATTGCGATTCACTTTTTCCTGCCAGCAGCACACCCTGCCAGCAGGTTTCCCACTGGCGTCGGGAGGTTACAATGGGAAATCCCATTGACAAGTGGCAGGAAGATAGAATCCCGTCGTCAGAGAATGGCGTGCCTCCAAGAAACATGTTGCAGGGGAACCGGAGAATCTAGCCCAAGGTTACAATCAGATGAGCCATGATCTTGTTGAATGGTGGAGCAGGCTCAAAGGACCGAGTGGGCTACACTTGCTCCTAATTTGTATGTAAGGCACCATAGATGTAATTTACAAAGATGATGTTTAATCTGATGAAGTCAGCCGGCTATTTTCAGTTTCTGCAGTTGTTTGCACCTCATTAAAGTTCAATTACCCTGTCATTAATATTTAACTTTAAATGACCAATTTGTTTTTATTGAAATCAGCCCCTCACAGCACTTTCCCTCTCTTGCTCGCTGTTTGATTTTGCTGGAAAAGCCTTAAGGGGTTTATATGGATTGTCAATTAATTTTCATTGATTTCATATCTTGTTCCTGGCAGTTTGTAAAGATTATCTGAAAATTTTCTGTCTGATTTTCTTGGTCTGGGATTTTTAAAGCACACAGCCCCCATTGTATCAAAGTACAGATGGATCTCTCATCAAGCCTTCCATAAACTTAGTATTAAAATTCCCGTACCTCCTTAGGGTACTCATGAAGATCCCATCTTCTCAACTTTACCTCTAGCCTGAGGTATGATGACCCTCAGTGAGATAACCTTCACGAGGACCATGGGGGATCACTGATTGACCTTCCTGTGGGTTTCATAGAATACGGGTTCCAGTGGTGAGCAGGCGGAGGCCCGCCCAGATGGGGCTCGTTAGTGGGACGTTTAAATGTAGCTCCCAGACCCGGACTGGCAGTTCCTAATAGTCTTGGCTGCGAAGTTTGTTTTGTGTGTCATGGTAGCGGCTTTATTTTCAGTTCAAAATAAATCAGTTTGGCCTTTCACTCTGCATCGCCTGGAGTTATTACTCTCAGGTTAAATCACCACCAGTCAGCTCTCTCTCAAAGGGGAGAGCAGCCTATGGTTCTCTGTGACTATCAATGATTAGAATACCAATAGGTTGCTCATACCAGGTTCCTGTACCAGCCTCCCCGGACAGGCGCCGGAATGTGGCGACTAGGAGCTTTTCACAGTAACTTCTTTGAAGCCTACTTGTGACAATAAAGCGATTTTTATTTTTTTCCATTTTCATCCCATTATCTCCCGAGTACCATACCTGAATCACAAACCATTTCATTAAAGTCAACATTAAAACACGTGCACATGTCACACTTTGTTTCAGATGCAACACAGTAAGATGTTGAACGCTTCACAGCAACCTATAAAATTATTTAACTGAACAATTGAAAGTTGCTATTGTCCCAGAGGGCCATAGGCTGCTCTCCCGTTTTGAGAGAGAGACCTGACTGGTGGTGATTTAACCTGAGGGTCACCACACCTCGGGTGAGGGAGAAGGTTGAAAAGGCAGGGCTTTCATGGTGACTTCAGCTGGGATGGGAACTGAACCCCGCGCTGTTGGCATCGCTCTGCATCACGAATCAACTATCCAGTCAACTAAGCTAACGTATCCAGCACCGGCCCTAGGGTTGCTGGCGCCCCGGGCAAGCTGAACTTCGGCGCTCTTCGGGGGGGGGGGGGGGTCGGGGGGCGGGGTCGGGGGGCGGGGGACGGGGCGGGGGGGGGGGGAGGGGGCCGAGGCGGGGGGGCCGAGGCGAGGTGGGGGGGGGCCGAGGTGGGGGGGCCGAGGTGAGGGGGGGGCCGAGGTGGGGGGGGGGGGCGGCGGGGGGGGGGCCGAGGCGGGGGGGGGCGGCGGGGGGGGGGGGGGGCCGAGGCGGGGGGGGGCCCGAGGCGGGGGGGGGAGGCGGGGGGGGGGGCGAGGTGGGGGGGCGGGGCCGAGGGGGGGGGCGCGGCCGGAGGGGGGCGGGCGGAGGGGGCCGCCCTGGGGGAGGGCGGCCACCGCGCATGCTCTGGTTGGCACCGGCCCAACTGCGCATGCGCGGGACCCGAGTCTCTGGCGCCCCCTAGCACATGGCGCCCCGGGCGACTGCCCGAGTTGCCGGTGCCTTGGGCCAGCCCTGAACGTATCTCCAAACTAAGCTCTGAGCGACCCGTATCTGAATTATGTTTTCTAGCCTTCAAATAGCTGAACACCTTATTGTACATTGTATGGTTATCCTGTCATTATAAAATAGTACTATTTATTGAGTCAGAAATTACTGCCATGGAGCACACAGGAACTGTTACTGTTTGCTCTTTACTTGTCATATATGTGTAAGCTTCCTTCTATCAGTCAGTAACATATATCGCCACAACACAAATCACATAATTTGTTTAAGGGAGCATACATTCCATGATACTTCTTCCATGAATAAAAATAAAAATATATTGCTTCACTTCTGCTGCACCAATTCAACAACAGTTTGCAGTGTGCTCTATGACAGTAATTTCTGACTTGGTGTTCTTAAACATTTTGAGCTTCAGACTTGCTTACATTGCCTTCTGAACCAGTCACTGTGTTCATAGAATTTACAGTGCAGAAGGAGGCCATTCGGCCCATCGTGTCTGCACAGTCTCTTGGAAAGAGCACACTACCCAAGGTCAACACTTCCCCCTATCCCAATAACCCAGTAACCCCACCCAACACTAAGGGCAATTTTGGACACTAAGGGAAATTTATCATTGCCAATCCACCTAACCTGCACATCTTTGGACTGTGGGAGGAAACCGGAGCACCCAGAGGAAACCCACGCACACACGGGGAGGATGTGCAGACTCTGCACAGACAGTGACCCAAGCCGGAATCGAACCTGGGACACTGGAGCTGTGAAGCCATTGTGCTATCCACAATGCTACCGTGCTGCCCATGAATAATGTTAATGCAGACTGCTATCCTACAAATTACTTTCTTGATTCATATATCTGAAAATTATGAGGGTGAAAAGTAATTGTATGAAAATATTCCCATCATTATTCAAAAGAAGGGTTTCCAAATTCAAGTAACCACAAAGTGCACAGTAAGAAATTAACAGCGTTATTCCACCCACATAGCATTTCAAGGATCAGGTGATTTTTAAAAAGCTATAAAAGAGATTTCTCTAATTGCCAGCTGTTGAAACAGATGTGTGTAACTACTCTTATTAACCAACAGCTGGAAGGGAGGACAATTGGGTTTCACTAAACCAACAGTCAGCTGCCTTCCAATAATTACCTATGTTATAAAGCATAGTTGATAAGAGCAGAAAGGACTGGTCAACACCACAATGGATTGGGTTGCAGTATAATACATGATTTAGGAGAAGTTTAACAAATGATTAGTCTTACAGCTTGCTTTATGTCATTTGAAATTTGCCAATCATTTCTTACATTGGCAGATAACAGTAAACTTATAATGCTTGTTAAAATGACCACTTATTCCTTTTTGCTAGCTTTCCCAGTCAGCATTTAATAAAATGTCAAAACTATAAAAAAATAACTTAAATTGAGTCCCCCATCAATCAGAAAAACTACAAGCCAATACTATGCACAGTAATTTAGATATTTTAAAACCAACACTACTTTTTAAGTACTGTCATACATCAATCGACATACCCACACACAGACAAAGACACAGCCAATATGCTGAATGTAAACCAGTATAACTGCACTAATCTCCTGTTCTTCATTGCTATAGCAACACCCAAAAGCTTCAATGGTCAGGCGATCACATCGCATCACTGCTGCTTGTGTCTTCTGCAATGTTATGGATGGCTGGATAGGGTATTTATTCTTTTTTTCAGTGTTGCTAACATATATGTTTACACAATTGACCTAAAATGTGTTGTAAACAAGATAGAAAATAGGAATTAAGTTAGTTCATACTTGAGGTAACATAGCTCAAAGGTCTGTCTGATACACCAAATCTCAATACGTATTCTACAATTGCCCCAGCCCTAGGTACAGGGAACAACTTTCAAAAATATCACTCTCACTCAAAGTGGAATTAACTTTAGATTCCAACTGTGAAAAAAAAATCTGTTTTAGTAGCCCTATATGTGGCAAATGTCAAATATGCACCGATGAAGGCCAAATAAGAATTTTCTCAAAAACTAGCACACAGGAATTTTTGGAAGACGAGTACAATTTAGTTTATTTGCTTTGCTAAAATTGTGACTGCGTCGATTTAGGTTGACACATTTTAGGCTGGGTTCCTTTTGCAAACATAAAATTGATACCTATCTAGGAAAGCCCTGTGTTGTAAAGCCAAAGCTACCAATTTCCTACTCTAACCTGTCACTTATACTCATTAATACCTCACACCCCTGATACAGTGTTCTACCACTCCTAAGTAGTAAAGGTTATTTACACAAAATGACTGAGCTACTAAGGAACTTAGTTTTATTTGAGGGTGTGGTGTCTTTTAACTCGTGTTTTAAATATTATACATGATCACACCATGCTTCAACTACTTTTAAATGCGCACAATGTGTGCTATTCATCATCATTTCATCAATGAATTTGTTATGGAGCTCTTTAGATTTCAAAACATTTTCATATTTTTATTCTTTTGTAAGTCAATTGAAATACCTTGCAGCATTGGTATTTAATACTGGTATTTAAAATACTCAGATTTCAGAAGCCAGGCAATACAGCCAAGATTGCATTGTCTAAGAGATCATAAAAGAAGGGCCAGGCAACATTTCCAATGTAGTAAATTTTACTAGAAATATAAATCACATGCATGTTTGAAGGGGTTTTCAAAAATGCAGATGCGAATATTATAAATATGTATGATTAAGCAAACATGTCCAGTTATTATGCATGAAATGATGGCAATAAGGCTGCAGCAACAACTGATGTCTGAATTGTCCCAAGATTTGTTCTGCAGTCATAACGTAGAAATGCTGATACATGCTGGATCTGGTGCAATGCTTCTTCATGGTGTGAGTAGTGGCACATTTGGTGGCTCCTGTTCAAGATTGATTTTTTTGCTTTTTTCCTACCTGAAGGGTGTAGTATTGGAGGGGGAGAAGGTGCAGGATGCCCAGGGAAAAGAATACTCCTTAAGGGTAGCTGTTGTATGCATCAGCTGGTGGAGTTCCAGCAGCAGAGGAAAGAGGCTCTTGAAGACCTGACCAAGGTGGTAAAGCCGTTGAGATCTGGATTGAGCGAGTTCAGCAGACGCTGGAGTCCCAGGGCTGGGTGATTCAGAAAGTGAAGGAGGCAGTGGCGGAGCATGAGGAGAAGATGGCGTCGCTTGCGGCGGAGTTGGGAGTGATGCGGGAAAGCTAGAAAAGGCTGAGGGAGAAGGTGGAGGACATGGAGAACTCCAGGAGGCAAAATGTGATGATTTTTGGGATGCTAGAAGGCTTTGAAGGTGTGGAGGCCGCCACGTATGTGGCGTGAATACTGGAGAATTGATGGTGAGGAGCCCTTTGATCGGCCTCCTGAGATGGACCTCGCATACAGGGTGCTGAGGAGGAGGCCACAGCTGGGTGAGACGCCGAGGGCGATGGTGGTTCGGCTGCATCGCTTTTTGGATAAGGAAAGGATCCTCCGATGGGTGAGATGGGTGTGAGTTGCGAGCCTACCAACACCTTGGAGCTTGTAGGCTCGCGGAGTTGGTGAAGAGGAGGGTTGAGTTCAACCGGATAAAGGCTGCCTCTTTGAGAAGTGGGTGAGGTTTGAAGCATTGCTTGTGGGTGACATTTCAAAAGCAGGAGCTCTATTTCGACACGCCAGAGGAGGCAACGGACTTTATGAGAGACAATAGACTAGGAGTGTTGTGAGGACATTGAACTTTGGACGAGATGTGTTTGCTTTGTAAAGTGTCTGGGGGTGGGTATTCTGGGACAGGTCTTAGCGGGGGAGCAGTGATGGTGAATGTGCCTTTTGTTACTCTTTATACATTGACGGTTGGGATTATTGGAGGGGGGAAACTGGAGGGAACCAGGAGAAGTTGGAGGTCTTGGGTGGGGGTCACCATGCTAGTTGGGTGAGATAGTAAAGTGGGGGGTTGCCAGGAGGAAGTTGTGGGGGGGGGGGGGGGGGGGGGGAGTTGTTTTTTGTTTGAGGGTGTGGCGTAGGGATTGAAGCCGGTGAACATCTGAGGGTGGGCCTGTAGTGGCGCATGGCCAGGGGCTGGCTCAAGAACGGGTTTGGCTGATCGACAGAGGAAGGGGGCGGGGAGCCCCCCCTCCACCCCCCGACCAGGTTAATCACGGGGAACATAAGAGGGTTGAATGCGGCAGTTAAACGATCACGTGTGTTCACGAATTTGAGGAGTTTGAAGGCGCACGTGGCATTTTTGAAGGAGATGCAACTGAAGTTGGGGGATCAGACAAGACTGAGAAAGGGATGGGTAGGGCAGGTGTTTCATTCGGGGCTGGATATAAAGATGAGGGGGGTGGCGGTGTTGGTCAATACAAGGGTTGCGTTCGAGGTGGGGAGCATTGTGGCCGATCCAGGGGGGTAGGTATGTAACGGTCAGTGGGAAGTTGCAGGGAATGCCAGTGGTTCTGGTAAATGGTTCTGGTTATTGGGATGATGTGGATTTTATCAGGCAGGTGCTGGGGATGATTCTGGACCTGGACTCGAATGGGTGGATTATGAGTGGGGGGGGGGGGGGGGGGGGGAATTTTAATAGTCATAGATCCAAGCTTGGACCGGTTGAGTCCCAAGTTGGCGAGGGTGTCAGCAGTGGCGAGAGAGCTGAAGGGGTTCATAAATAGATACTTAGATGATAGGAACAGGAGAAGGCCTTCTGGCCCTTCGAGCCTGCTCCGCCATTAATCACGATCACGTCTGATCATCAAACTCAATAGCCTTATCCTGCTTTCCCCCCATAACCTTTGATTCCATTTGCCCCAAGTGCTATATCTAGCCGCCTCTTGAATATATTAAATGTTTTAGTATCAATTACTTCCTGTGGGAATAAATTCCACAGGCTCACCACTCTTTGGGTGAAGAAATGTCTCCTCATCTCTGTCCGAAATGGTTTACCCTGAATCCTCAGACTATGACCCCTGGTTCTCGACACATCCATCATTGTGACCATCTTCCCTGCATCTACCCTGTCTAGTCCTGTTAGAATGTTATTAGTCTTTATGAGATTCCCCCTCATTCTTCTGAACTCTAGCAAGAACAATCCTAACCTAGTCAATCTCTCCTCATATGACAATCCCACCATTGCTGGAATCAGTCTGGTAAACCTTTGCTGCACTCCCTCGAGAGCAAGAACATCCTTCCTCAGAGGAGACAAAACTGCACACAATACTCCAGATGCGGCCTCACCAAGGCCCTGTGTAACTCCAGCAACACACCCCTGCTTCTATACTCAAAACCTCTTGCAATGAAGGCCAACATACCATTCGGCTTCTTTACCGCCTGCTGCACCTACGTGCTTACCTTCAGCGACTGGTGCACAAGGACAGCCATGTCCCACTACACACTCACCTCTCCCAATTTGCAACCATTCAGGGACTAATCTGCCTTCCTGTTTTTGCTTCCAAAGTGAATAACCTCACACTTCATGGAGCGCATGGGGCAGGAAGGGGGGGGGGGGGGGTTGTGTGTGTGTGTGTGTGTACCCGTAGAGGTTTGGGAGCCTGAGGGTGAAGAAGTTTTCATACTTCTCTCATGTGCATCTGGCTACTCCTGGATTGATTTTTTTTGTGATGGACAAGGCGCTGCTGGCGGGGGTGGCCGACTGGAATATTCGGCAATTGTGGTTTTTGACCATGTGCTGCATTGGGTGGATTTACGGGTGGCTCGGGGGGAGGCCCAGCTGCCGCAATGGAGTCTAAACGTGGGTATGCTGGGGAATGCAGAGGTGTACGAGCAGGTGAGGGCTGCCATTTGAGGCTATGTGAGGGAGATTGGGACAGTGAGGGATGATAAGGGTAAGGTGGTGACGGACCCGGAGGGGAGTGAATGGGGTATTTGTGGCCTTTTATAGGAGGCTGTATGAGTCAGAGTGTCCGATCGGGGAGGAGGGGATGCGGTGGTTCCTGGATTGGCAGAGGGAGGTGATGGCTGGTACGGGGGCTACGCAAGCAACCGGTAGTTTTTTAAATAAGGATTGAGGCCACTGCTGGTGAGGGCATATAATGAAGCGAGGGACAGGCGGGTTACTTACCCTATAATACTGCAGACTTCCATTTCCCTGATTCTAAAGAAGGATAAGCATCTGGAGCAGTGTGAGTCATACCGCCCAAAATCATGTTTGAATATTGAATGTCAAGTTATTGGTGAAGTTGCTTGCATCGCGGATTGAGGACTATGTGCGAGGCGGGGGGCGAAAAGCTAGGATCAGACAGGTTTTGTTAATAGAAGGTTGTTGGCAAATGTGCAGAGGCTACTCAATGTAATTATGATGCCATCGGGGGGGGGGGGGGGCGCAGGATATAGAGACAGTGGTGCCGATGGATGCGGAGAAGACTTTTTATAGGGTGGAGTGGTGTATTTGGTGGAGGTGCTGGGGTGGTTCGGGGCAGGGGTTTGTGGATTGTGTCTGGCTTGTGGTTGCGTGCATATGGACGACCCAAGTGAGTTTAGAGTACTTTGGGCTACACCGAGGGACAAGGCAGGAGTGCCTGCTCTTCCCATTGCTTTTTGCTTTGGCGATAGAGCCGTTGGCTATGGCACTTAGGATGTTGAGGGACTGGAGAAGGATTGAGCAGGGGGTGCCGCAAATATGTGGATGACCTGTTATTATATGTCTTGGACTCGGTGGGTAGCATTGGAGGTACAATGGAAATTCGACTGATTTTCGGGATATAAGTTGAACATGGGAAAGAATGAATTTATTTATAAAGTGTTCCCAATTAATGCCAGAGGGCAGGAAAGGAGGCAAGGGGAGTTGCTGTTTAAGCTGGCGGTGGGCGAGTTTCAGGTATTTGGATATCCAGGTGGCGCAGAGCTGGACGCAGCCGCATAAACTGAACTTGACTCGGCTAGTGGAGCAGATGAAGGTGAATTTTAAGTGCTGGGATGTGGGCTGTAGCTGGCTGGACGGGTGCAGACAGTGAAAATAATGGTGCAGCCTAGGTTTCTGTTTGTTTTTCAGAACATCTTCATCTTTGTCCTCAAGTTGTTCTTTAGGAAGGTCAATGGGCTGATCTCTGGGTTCGTGTGGGCGAGGAAGGCCCAGCGGGTGCGGCGGGCTGTTTTGTAACAAGGAGGGGGGAGCGGGAGGTGGGGGTGGGGGGAGGGGAGGAGGGCTTGCGTTGCCGAATATGATAAATTATTATTGGGCAGCGAATATTGCAATATTCGCTGTGCGGCTGTGGAGGAGGGATCGGTCTGGGGGCAGGTGGCGGCTGCGTCGTGTAGGGGAACGGGTTTGAGGGCTTTATTATTGCCACCTCTACCGTTCTCGCCGGCCAGATACTCCGCAAGCTCAGTGATGGTGTTGGCCCTAAGGGTGTGGGGCAACAGAAACAGCATTTGCGGCTGGAGGGTGCCTTGATGGGGACACCGATCTATGCCAACCATAGGTTTGCAGTGACAGGGCTGGATGCAAGGTTTAGGGAGTGGTAGCAGGTGGGGATTGAGCCATTTTGGGATATGTTTGTCGGGGGCAAATGTGCAGGGCTGGAAAACTTGGAGGAAGTGTACGAGCTGCCCAAGGGGAATGGCTTTGGCTACCTGAAGATTCAGAATTTCTTGAGGAGAGAGGTGCCGTCCTTTCCTGGGCTGCTGCCCCTGGGGTTGCAGGACAAGACGCTGTTGAAGGATGAAATCCGTGAGGGGAAGGTGTTGGATATCTATAAGGAATTGATGGAGTGGGAGGGAGCCCTGGTGGGGGATATTAAGCGTAAATGGGAGGAGGAGCTGGGGGCAGTGACGTGGGCGGAGGCCATGTGGAGAGTGAACACGTCCTCGTCATGTGCGAGGTTAAGCTTCATCCAGTTAAAGATGGCGCATAGGGCTCATATGATGATAGCGAGAATGAGTTGGTTCTTTGTGGGGATAGAGGCTAGGGGGGTGGGCTGTGAGTCACGTCCACATGTTCTGGGCATGTCCGAGGTGTTGGTTATGGGAGTCCAGAGATGGCGATATTTGGAGTGTCGGAAGACCCGGGCGTTCAGGGGATGATAGGGGCTGACGTTTTTGGCCTTTGCCTCGGATCTGCTGAAAGCGGGAGTGATATGGTAGAATTCTTGATGCTGGAGAAGGACAAGTTCACTCTGCGAGGGAGCAGCACAGTGGTGCAGTGGTTAGCACTGCTGTCTCATGGCGCCGAGGTCCCAGGTTCAATCACGGCTCTGGGTCACTGTCCGTGTGGAGTTTGCACATTCTCCCTGTGTTAGCGTGGGTTTTGCCCACACAATCCAAAACAATGTGCAGGGTAGGTCGATTGGCCATGCTAAATTGCCCCTTAATCGGAAAAACTTAATTGGGTACTCTAAAAGAGAAAAGATCACTCTGCGAGGGTCGGCAGAGGAGTTCACCTGGAGGTGGAAACTGTTTATAGTTTTTTTCTAAGGGGATTGAGGGGTCAGCTGGGGGGGAGGGGGGGGTGGGGGTTAAAATGGGGAAGGGGGGATGTGGCAGAGTGTGGTGTCAGGGGGGTGGGTGGGTTGTGATTCTTTATCGGGTTGATGTGTTCTTCTGATATTTTCTGTATGTGAAAATGCCTTGACTAAAAATATTTTAGAAAAGAACCCACACACATCCATCTTCCATCCCAATGCCACCCTACGACTCACCAAAATGAATTTCTGGACTTGTCACGTCATGACCCTTCTGGACAACCCCAACGGCAACAGACCCAAACGTTGCACCGCTATAATAGCCCGGGAACTATGATGTTACGACAGTTAAATCACCTCTCTGAGCGAGACATGACTGGCAGCAGAAGGCCAGTTGAAAGAACAAGGTGGTGTATATGCACCTTCTTCTGGAAAGGCATAACGAGAAGAACCCCATCTCTATGGGGCAGGTTCGCCGTAAAAAGCAAATTGGTCGGATGTCTCAGCGAACACCCCTGCGAGGTGAGCGAATGACTCATGACCTTATGACTCACCCTGACCCAGAAACAGCACATCACAGCCATCAGTGCCTACGCCCCAACCCTAGATCTAACAGACGAGACAAAAGAGGCATTTTACATTTTTGCTCAAGCCTCGGCCAATCGCTATCCCGCATTTCAAAGGGAGAAAAACTAATTCTCCTTGGCGACTTCAATCCTAGAGTCAGAAAGGACGCAAACCTTTGGAAGGGTGTTTTGGGCAGGGAAGGCATGGGTAAAACAAATGCCAACCAAGTCCTCCTAAAAAACTGTTTTGAACATGATCTGGTCATCACGAACATCCGTTCCACCAGAGAGACAAGTAGAAGACCTCATGGCAACACCCCTGATCCAAGCACTGCCACTTAATAGACTATATCATCGTCCGAGCAAGGGACGACAAAGATGCTGCATCACTCACGCGACAATTGGATCCGATGACTACTGGACTGACTACCTAGGAATCCGCTCTACCATCTCCATCACCCTGGCCCCAAACTGGCACAGGCAGAAAAAACTCTGCCGCAGGATACTCAAAGACCCTGAGAAGAAAGAGCAACTCAGTCTTCGCCTCACAGCCAACTGGCGACAACCAACCAGCCAGACCACAGAATGCTCACAGCGCCTGGTCCGCTTTAAAAGTCTCCACACTCAATAACTGCAAAGAGATGCTCGGGCTCTCGACCAGGAAACACCAAGACTGGTTCGATGAGAATAATTAGGAGATCCAGGATCTCCTTGACTGCAAATACAAAGTGATGATGAACTGGCAGCTCCACCAAAACTCAAGTGAGAGAAAACAAGCCTCCAGGCAACTGAAGGCCGAGGTGCAACAAAAAAAACTCGTGATCTAAGAACAGATGGTGGGAGGAAAGAGCGCAGGAGACTCAGCAACTCGCCAACAACCACGACTTGTGGATTCGCTCAGTGGATGGGATGCTGCTTTTCCAGGCGTGCTGCATACTGTAACGTCTCTGAACCTCCATTCCATATCCTTGTGATTGAAAATGCACTCTACTGTAGTACTGTAGAGCAGTGGGTGGATTGTACTGGGGCTATCAATACGAAATAATTTAAATCTATTATGCATTTGTGGTGCGATTGAAAATTTGCGCTTTCAAATTCTTCAGCGAATTCAAAACTATCTATGGCCCTACCTCAATGAGAGCCAAAAACGGAGAAGCGCTCAAAGGCAGAGATGTGCTGGAGAGAGCACTTTAAAGATCTTCTCAACCAAGACACAGCCTTCAACGCAAATGCCTTCAACACCATCCAGCAACACGCTACCCGCCATGATCTCAGCGCAACCCCAGCTTGACATGGGGTCAAAAAGGCCATTTCACAGCTGAAAAACAGTAAGGCCTCTGGCACAGATGGAATCCCCACGGAAGTATTAAAATGTGGCAGAGAGGCACTTTTGACAAAATCCACAACCTCATCACCTTTGGCTGGAAGGAAGAGAGCATGCTGGACGATGTCAGAGATGCCTTAATTGTAACTATCTTCAAGAAAGGAGACATGTCCAACTGTGGAAATTACAGAGGAATTTCCCTTCTCTCCACCAGATCATAGATAGCGTGGTGGCATAGTGGTTAGCATTGCCGCCTCGCAGCTCCAGGAACCCGGGTTCAATTCCTACCTCAGGTGACTGTCTGTGTGGAGTTTGACTTTGTCCCCCTGTCTGCGTAGGTTTTCTCTGGGTGTTCCGGTTTCCTCCTCCCACAGTCCAAAGATGTGCAGGTTAGGTGCATTGGCCATGCTAAATTGCCCTTAGTGTCCAAAATATTAGGTGGGGTTAATGGATTACGGGGATAGTGTGGAGACATGGGCTTAAGTTTTTCTTTCTAGGGGCCAGCGCAGCCACTCTCAGAGGCTGAAGAGCTCCTCCCCGAGTCTCAGTATGGCTTCTGCCCATCAAGTGGCTCAATGGACATGATCTTAAGCGCGTGACAAATCCAAGAAAAATTCAGAGAGCAACATCAACCTCGGTACATGGCCTTCTTTGATCTCGCAAAGGCCTTCGACTCTGTCAACGGTCAACTGTAAGGGATTGTAGAACATTCTCCTCAAATTTGGCTGCCCGCAGAAATTCGCCTGCTCCCAATGACATGCAAGTCTTGATCCTCAACAATGGAACCACAACAAACCTAATATTGTGCACACGAGGGTCAAACAGGGCTGCGTCACACCAATGCTCTTCTCCACCTTCCTCACAGCAGCACTCCACCCCGCCACCTGAAGCTCTTCACTGAAGGTGAGCTAACCTATCAGACAAGCGGGAAAGTGTTCAACCTCCGAGCCTTCCAGGCCAGAACGAAGACCACCCCAACCTCTGTCACTGATCTGCAGTATGCAGACGACATCTGTGTGCACGCACATTCAGAGGCCAAACTACAAACTATCGCAACAAGGTTCACCGAGACTTATCAGAGAATGAGCCTCAGACTAAACATCTGAAAACAAAGATCTCCTCTCCCCCCCCCCCCAATCAAGAGTCCCCCCCCCCCATCCCCCCCCATCAAGAGTCACGGTGAGCCCTTCGACAATGTGGATCTTTTCCCATACCTCGGTGTGAGCAGACATTGACGACAAAACCCAGCATTGACTCCAATGCGCCAGTGCAGTTTTCAGACACTGAGGAATCGATTATTCAAAGATCAAGACTTCAAACCCAGCACCAGGCGCATGGTCTACAGAACAGTCATGGTCCCTGCTCTCCTGTATCATTAGAAACATGGACAATGTACAGCAGAAACCTCAAATCCCTGGCGAGATATCACTACGTTGCCTACGCAAAATCCTGCGAATCCATTGGCAGGACAGGTGTACCAATGTGAGCGTCCTCTCCCAGGTCAATATTCCCAGTATTGAGGCACTGGTCACTCTTGACCAGCTGCAATGGGCGGGTAACACTGCCCGTATGCCCAACACAAGACTCGCAAAATAAATGTTCTACTCCAAGCTCCATAATGCTCTAGGAGGGCAGAGGAAATGCTACAAGGACACTCTGAAAGCCTCCCTAAATAAATGCAACATCCCCATTTGCACGTGGGAATCAATTTCCTTAGAATGTACAAACGAGAAAAAGCATCTGCAAGGGCACCAATTGCCTCGAGCGTCTTCGGTCGCAGCCAAGTGTAAGCAGCAGAGCGCCCCACACACCCACCTCATCAAACACCACCTGCCAAACCTGTGCAGAGTCTGTGACCCAGGATTGGACTATTCAACCACCATAGAACCACCTCCCCAGAAGCAAGGCATCCTCAACGCTGACAGACTGGCCAAGAAGAGATTTGTGAGGCCTAATTTAGGGTGCCAATATGGATGTTGTTATTTGAAGCAATAACAAAATATTAAATCAAAACAAAATTGAAAGACTTTGATAAAAAAATATTGGCTCAGACTTTGTTGAGAGTGTGCCAATTTACTCAAGACTTTTTCCTTCAATATTCACCTTGAAAATGTTTTGCTCTTTAAGTGGCTGATGCGACCATCAATTCACTCGAAGACTCGTGTCGAAGTAAACAGTGGTTCCAATCAGCTTACAACTTTGCCTGCCTGCGACCGGTACAATACTGAAGGCAGTCCCACAGGTCTGCTGCTCTTATACTTCCTATAAGGGGCGGAGCCCGTACATGCTTCACATCTCCCCCTGTGGGTGAAGCCACACAGTGTCCCATAGATGGAGCCCACAGGGTTAATAACATGGTATAATTTAACACAGTATACTCGTGAATTAACAGTATTTACACATTCACCCCCTGTAAAAAAAAAAGTCCGGCGGGGGTGAGGGGTTCACAAATTCAGTCGGTCCAGTGCCTGGATCGTATGTTGCGACCGACGAAACCTGGTGCAGCAGCCGTTTCGGATGCCTGTGGAAGTGGGTCCGGTGCGGGCCCGGGGGCGGAATCCGGGGGCGGTTCTTCCGGAGCTTCGTTCCTGCGGACTGGTGTGCCGGGTGGAAGGGAGCGCGGAAACCAAATAGGTGCGGGGGCGCAGGACATGGGAGGTTGGGCGGGGTATAGTGTGGGGGGTACATTAGTGGTAGTGGTGGAGGAGCCTGCGGGCGCCAGGTCTCGGAGGGAGACGGTATCCTGCCGGCCATCGGGGTGTTCGACGTATGCATAGTGTGGGTTTGAGTGCAGGAACTGGACCCTCTCTACCAGGGGGTCGGTCTTATGGGTCCGAAAGTGTTTCCGAAGGAGGACAGGACCCGGTGTCCTCAGCCAGGATGGAAGCGAGGCCGCTGTGGTAGTTCCCCTAGGGAAGACAAACAAGCGGTCATGAGGAGTCTAGTTTGTGGCCGTGCAAAGGAGGGACCTCATAGCGTGGTGTGCATCGGGGAGAACCTCCTGCCAGTGGGAAACTGGGAGATTCCTGGACCTTAGGGTCAGTAGGACGGTCTTCCAGACCGTCGCGTTCTCCCTCTCTACCTGCCCATTTCCCCTGGGGTTGTAACTGGTAGACCTGCTCGAGGCGATGCCTTTACTGAGCAAGTACTGATACAGCTCGTCGCTCATGAAGGACGAGCCCCTGTCACTGTGGACATAATTGGGGGAACCAAACGGGGTGAAGTCACTGTGCAGGGCTCTGATAATGGTGGGGGTGGTCATGTCGGGGCATGGGATGGCAAACGGGAAATGGGAGAACTCATCTATAATGTTAAGAAAATAGGTATTGCGATTATTTGAGGGGAGGGGCCCTTTGAAATCAATACTGAGGCGTTCAAAGGGCCGGGAAGCCTCTACCAGGTGGGCCTTATCTGGTCGATAGAAGTGCGGTTTACACTCCGCACAGATTTGGCAATTCCTGGTTACAGCTTTGACCTCCTCGGTGGAGAAGGGCAGGTTGCGGGCCTTGATGTAATGGGCAAGCCGGGTGACCCCCGGGTGGCAGAGGTCGTCGTGGATAGCTTGTAGTCGGTCATCTTGCACGCCGGCGCATGTGCCGCGGGACAGGGAATCTGGGGGCTCGTTGAGCTTCCCAGGACGATATACTGTATGGTAATTATAGGTGGAGAGTTCGATCCTCCACCTCAAGATCTTATCATTTTTGATCTTGCCCAGCTGCGCATTATCAAACATGAAGGCAACCAATCTTTGGTCGGTGATGAGGGTAAACCTCCTACCAGCGAGGTAGTGCCTCCAGTGCCGTATGGCTTCCACGATGGCTTGAGCTTCTTTTTCGACCGAGGAGTGTCGAAGTTCAGAGGTGGAGAGGGTGCGTGAAAAAAACGCTACCGGCCTGCCTGCTTGGTTAAGGGTAGCGGCGAGAGCGACCTCTGATGCGTCCACCTGGAAGGGGACAGACTCGTCCACCGCACTCATGGCGGCTTTGGCAATGTCCGCCTTGATGCAGTTGAAGGCCTGGCGAGCCTCGGCTGACAGCGGGAAAAGGGTGGCCTTAAATAGTGGGCGGGCTTTGTCCGCATACTGGGGGACCCACTGGGCGTAATAGAAAAAAAATCCAAGGCACCTCTTGAGGGCTTTGGGACAGTGAGGAAGAGGGAGTTGTAGGAGGGGGCGCATACGATCAGGGTCGGGCCCTAGGACCCCGTTTTCCACGACTAAGCCGAGGATGGCTAGCCTGGTAGTGCGGAAAACGCATTTCTCCTTGTTGTAAGTGAGGTTAAGTTTTTGGGTGGTGTGGAGAAATTGGTGGAGGTTGGCGTCGTGGTCTTACTGATCATGGCCGCAGATGGTGACGTTGTCCAAGTACGGAAACGTGGCCCGCAGCCCGTACTGGTCCACCATTCGGTCCATCGCTCGTTGGAACACCGAAACCCCGTTCGTGACGCCAAAGGGGACCCGGAGGAAATGAAAAAGTCGGCCGTCTACCTCACATGCCGTGTAGTGGCGGTCCTCCGGGCGGATTGGGAGCTGGTGGTATGCAGACTTCAGATCCACCGTGGAGAACACGCGGGGAGTGTGCGATCTGATTCACCATCAATCCGGGGAAGGGGGTACGCATGAAGTTACGTAAACCGGTTAATGGTCTGGCTGTAATCAACCACCATCCGGAACTTTTCTCCGGTCTTGACGACCACCACCTGAGCTCTCCAGAGGCTATTGCTGGCTTCTATGACTCCCTCCCGCAAGAGACGCTGGCTCTCAGACCTAATAAATGCCCTGTCTTGCATACTATACCTCCAGCTTCGAGTGGCGACTGGCTTGCAGTCCACGGTGAGGTTAGCAAAGAGGGGAGGGGGGTCGATTTTTAGGGTTGCGAGGCTGCATATGGTGAGCGGGGGCAGGGGTCCGCCAAAACTAAGAGTTAGGCTCCTGAGATTGCACTGAAAATCGAGTGCTAAGAGGAGAGGGGCACAGAGGTCTGAAGCACGTAGAATTGAAAATTAGTATACTCGGCGCCCTGTATTGCTAAGGTTGCAGTAGTGCGCCCTTGGATTTGTACTGAGTGCGACCCAGAGGCGAGGGAGATTGTTTGTTGCGTCGGGAATATCGGGAGCGAACAGCGTCTTACCAGAGTCGAACAGGCAAGGTGTCTCGTATCCGTTAACTTGGACAGCCATCATGGAGCTCTTGAGGTGCTTGGGTTTTGACTGGTCCAAGGTGACTGCACTGAGTTGAGGGTAGTCAGCAGCGTGGTCGGCGGTGCTGGGGCGGCCCCGCGATGACTGTCCATGCAGGTCGTACGCGTTTGAGCGGCGTAGCGGGGTACTGGCCAAGATGGCGCCCTCCGTTGATCGCACGTGGCTGGCAACGTGGGGGCAGATGGCCAAGATGGCGGCTCCCATGAGTCGCACGTGTTGTGCAGAGTTGGAGTCGGCAGACACGCTGCCACATTACGGGGTCTGAGGGCCTGAGAGTTGGTGGATCGAGTCTGTGTGTTCAGGTTAGAGTGTTTAGGCTTGGCCAGGCAGACCTTTGCCAAGTGTCCTTTTCGCCCGCAGCTGCTGCTGTTTGCGTTGCGGGCCGGGCATCGTTGCCAGGGGTGTTGAGGCTGGCCGCAAGAATGGCAAGAAAGCCCCCCCGCAGTGGGCGAGCGGCCGCGCGGCGCAGGCCTGGGGTAATCTCTGGTCGGGGGCCCGCGAGCAGAGTCGTGTGATCGGCCGGGAACGCAGTGAGACTCTGAAAAGCGACCTCCAGCGAGGTCGCCAGTTTTACCGTGTCCTCCAGGTCCTGGGCCCCTTTTTCGAGCAGGCGCTGCCTCACATAGTTCGATCTGACCCCCGCAACATAAACGTCTCGGACGGCGAGTTCCATGTGCTGAGTGGCTGTAACGGCCTGATAGTTACAGTCGCACGCGAGGGCTTTGAGATCGCGCAGATAGTCATCCAGCGACTCCCCGGGGCGCTGGCTGTGAGTAGTGAAGATATGTCGCGCGTAGACTTCATACACAGGCCGCACGTAGATGCGTTCGAGTATCGCGAGGGCCTCAGTATAGGAGGTGGCTCCGTCGAGTTGGGCAGAAATGCGATGGCTCACCTGTACGTGGAGGAGACTCAATTTCTGTTCGTCCGTGACGGATGATGTCGACGACGCGGCCAGGTAGGCCTTGAAACACCGAAGCCAATGTGAGAAAATTTCTTTCGCCTCCGCGGCCTGTGGATTGAGTTCTAGTCTGTCAGGTTTGAGGGCTGACTCCATAGCAGTTCTTTACGCTGATTAAATTGATGCGACCATCAATTCACTCGAAGACTCGTGTCGAAGTAAACAGTGGTTCTAATCAGCTTACAACTTTGCCTGCCTGCGACCGGTACAATACCTAAGGCGGTCCCGCAGGTCTGCTGCTCTTATACTTCCTATAAGGGCGGAGACATGGGCGGAGCCCATACATGCTCCACATCTCCCCCTGTGGGTGAAGCCACACAGTGACCCATAGATGGAGCCCACAGGGTTAATAACATGGTATAATGTAACACAGTATACTGGGGAATTAACAGTATTTACACATGTACTATAATGGCTGGAAGCATAAATGAGATGGCAAAAGCAATGGGACATCTGGAACTTCTGTGAAATGATAAGGCCAACAATCTATCTCTTTAATAATAATCTTTATTGTCATATGTAGGCTTACATGAACACTGCAATGAAGTTACTGTGAAAAGCCCTTAGTCGCCACATTCCGGCACCTGTTCGGGTACACAGAGGGACAATTCAGAATGTCCAATTCACCTAACCAATGAGATTTAAGGCTTGAGAAAGAAATTGAGAAATGACTGAGAAAGGAAAAAAAGAGAAATGAAAATCGCTTATTATCACAAGTAGGCTTCAAATGAAGTTACTGTGAAAAGCTCCTACTCGCCACATTCCGGCGCCTTTTCGGGTAGGCTGGTATGGGAATTAGATCCGCGCTGCTGGCCTGCTTTAAAAGCCAACTATTTAGCCCTGTACTAAACCAGCCCCTGAAAGGAATAGGGTGAGTTAGTGTCACATTAGGTGCAGGAAAAAATGAGAACACAAAATGCAAAGTTTACATTTTAAAGATCTCTAACAACAATTTACAACTGGTAGAAGTAAGATTCCAGTTTAAATTATTTCCTTTCTAGGCCTGAGAATATACAGGAACATGAATCACCCCAATAAAAATGTATGGTGTTAAATAGAAGCTCTAATCTGAACCACAGAATCCCTACAGTGCAGAAGGAGGCCATTCAGCCCATCGAGTCTGCACCGATCCACTCTGTTCTATACCCATAATCCCATAACCTAACCTGAACATCCTTGGACACTAAGAGGAAATTCAGCATGGCAATCCACCTAACCTGTACATTTTTGAACCGTGAGAGGAAACTAGAGCCACTGGAGGAAACCCACGTATAAACAGGGAGAACGTGCAGACTCTGCACAGACAGTGACCCAAGCCGGGAATGGAACCTGGGACCCTGGCGCTGTGAAGCAACAGTGCTAACCACTGTGCTATCGTGTCATTGTGCAGATGCAGCAATTCCCTAAATGTTACGGGTGGTTGACGGCGAGCTGCTATTTTCAGAAGTCTAAAGATGGAATGGTGTAAACTGTCTGGCAACTTGTGCTGTTTTGCAATTCACAGGGTAGTCCTTGGCATAATATGATTTATGATTCACGCATAACAGTGAACGCCATTGAACTTGATATTTTGGGAGCAAACTCTGAGTTCTTCTAATCAACATAATTTGTTCACAAAACTTGCATAGAAACAATGTAAAAAAAATCAAATTTCTAAAATAACATTGTACGTAATACAATTTCCTTGTATTTTTCTCTTGTGTTGGGTTTGGTCAATTTAAATTGTTATATCATTTGGTATTTTTGCTCAAGCATAAAACAGGAAATAGATCCTGGTTATACCTAGTCACACCCATCTAAACTGGTTTAAGTCCCAAATGCATTACATTTGTATCTAATTATTCTAGGAGATTGTTAAAATAAAAATACAACAAATTATGGATGGCATGGTAGCACTGTGGTTAGCACTGTTGCTTCACAGCGCCCGGGTCCTAGATTCGATACCCAGCTAGGGTCACTGTCTATGCGAAGTCTGCACGTTCTCCCTGTATCTGCGTGGGTTTCCTCTGGGTGCTCCGGTTTCCTCCCACATGTCCAGAAAGGCGTGCTGTTATGTGAATTGGACATTCTAAATTCTCCCTCCGAGTACCCGAACAGGCGCCGGAATGTGGCGACGAGGGGCTTTTCACAGTAACTTCACTGCAGTGTTAATGTGAGCATACTTGAGACAATAAAGATTATCATGAAGATTATTATAATTAAGTTGCCCATTTACACAAATTTAAGCATTAATGACAATAAAAGTTTATGAAAACTATTCTCGAGTATCGGCATAGTGATGGCAGGTCGGTGACATGCTGTCAGTCTCTTTTACCGGGCAATATTTCCCACATTACATAATACATCAATAAATAAAGTTTGATAAATTTAATACAAAAGAGGATAAACTTCAAGCAAAAATGCAGATGCTGAAAATCTGAACCCCCCCCCCCAAGAAAATACTCAAAACACTCAGCACGTCAAGCAGCATTTCCACAGAACACTGAGGAGCAAACGTTTTGAGTTTGAGCCTTTCTATTCCAAATCTTTTGGCAAACGGTCACAATTGCAATATGAATTTCCCTGCTCTACCCGCAGATGAAGCCTGACCTGCTGAGTATTTACATAACTTTCAGTTTCCGTTACTAATTCATTGGAAACTAATTAGAGTAGGTAGGAGAGCGGCCAATTATAAGTTGTGGTCCTGCAGCAATTTTCTCTTTTGGCGGCTGGTGTTTAATTGCAAATTGACATTGCTGTACAGTTCACAATTTATGCAAATCACGAGCCTCTGAACAGAATTACAGAAGTAAAATGATACTTATTCCAATAATCTGGATGATTTTGGGGACTTTCCCAGCTATTACCTGTATGGTTAGAATTATACTACTGTGGCGGCAATGGAGTAGGAGGTCGTGCATTTGGTAGCTCCCGCTCGTGACGTACCTTTTGGACCTTTTCGGAATTTTCGTAGAAAGATCGGTGGGGAGTGAGACAGTGAGAAGGAATCCCCCACCAGTATATGGAGCTGTGGGCCATAAGTGATTGTACAAGAAGAATTAATCGAGCAACGAAGGGGACTGTAGAACATGCAGCACGGGAAATCATGGCGGAGGTTCAGGATTCCGGTTTGGTGGCACAGTGGTCAATGGTACAGCTAGTGGAGTTTATTCAGGAGACCTTTGCCAAGCAAAAGAAGGAAGGGTTAGACCCGATTAAGGCAAGAATTCATTGGGTGGAGCAGGGGCTTGGAAGCCTATGGATTGGCGATCCAGAAGGTGGAGGAGAAGGTATCCGAGCACGAGGACCATTTAACCGCATTGGAGGCGGAGGTGGGCCTGATGAGGGACCACCAGAAAAGGCTGCAGGAGAAGGTGGAGGACTTGGAGAACAGGTCCCAGAGACAGAATCTGAGGATCGTCGGCTTCCCGGAGGGTAGTGAGGGATCGGACGCAAGGGCAAGTACGCTGGAAAAGTTGATGGGAGATGGGGTGTTTACTTGACCCTTGGAAGTGGACAGAGCGCTCAGAGCGCTTGCGGGGAAGCCACGAGTGATGAACCGCCGAGGGCAATGGTGATGCGAATGCAAAGATTCCTGGACAAGGAACAGATTTTGCGGTGGGCCAAGCAGACATTTTTAAAATAACATTGTACTTATTACATTTCCTTGTAATAAAATTGTTAATAATTGTAATAATTGAAAGGCTGCAAATGGGAGAACTGTGAGTTGCTCATCTACCAGAACCTGGGAGTGGAACTGGCCAAAAGACGAGCCGGATTCAATAGGGTAAAATCGGCCCTCTTCAAGAAGGGACTGAAGTTTGGGATGTTATATCCAACGTGTCTGTGGGTCACTTATGAGGGCCAGGAACGTTACTTTGAATCGCCGGATGAAGCGATGGACTTTATCAAAGCCAAAAGGCTGGCAGAGGTTTGAGGACATTGAACCTTGGGGGAGGATATTGTGGTATCAACTGTTAAAGTTATTTGGGTTTTGAATTGTAAATGCAGTTCCCTCTGCAACAAGTTCTTGGGCCGTTGCTCAGATCTGTAAGTTAACTTTGTTTCAGTGAGTGGAGGAATGTTTTCTACTGTGTGTTTACTGGGGACTGTGATGTTTTGAATATGTATTTTCGAGCAACGGGAAAGGGAGGGAGAACAATAGGGGATAGCTTGATTAGCGCCATGGGCCAGGGATACCAGGCTAGCTCAGGAAGCGCAGTGGGGGCGAGCAGGCGGTAAGTTTGTTTAGTTTGTTGAGGGGGGTTTGGGATTATGGTACTACTAGTGGCATTCGAGGCAGGGAGAATAGTGGTGGACATGGGGTGCAGGTGCATCATGATGAGCGGGAAGCTTGAGGGGATGCTGGTGGTGCTTGTGAATATTGGCACCAAATTGGGACGATGTGGAATTTATGAGGCGGGTGTTAGGGAAGATCCCGGACCTAGATCGCACAAGCTGATCATGGGGGTGGACTTTAATATAGTCATTGATCCAAGGTTGGACCGGTCGAGGTCAAGGACAGGGAGGGTGCCAGCTCTGGCGAAGGAACTAAAAGGATTCATGGAGTAAATGGGGGGGGGGAGTGGACCCATGGAGGTTCGGCAGGCCAAGAGTGAAGGAGTTTTCTTTTTTCTCCCATGTGCACAAGGCATACTCCTAGATCATTTTTAAAATTCCGATCAAAGCTTTACTGGCGAGGGTGGTTGATACCGAATATTTGGCAATTGCTGTTTCGGACCATGCCTCACATTAGGTGGATTTACGGGTGAGCAAGGAGAGAGGGCAGCACCCGTAATGGAGGTTGGATGTGGGACTTTTAGCGGATGAGGGGATGTGCGGGCAGGTGAGGGAGTCCATCCAGAACTATCTGGAAATAAGTGACACAGGGCAAGTCTCGGCAGCAACGATATGGGAAGCGCTGAAGGCAGTGGTTAGGGGGGAGCGAATATCGATACAGGCCCATAGGGAAAAGTTAGAGCGAGCAGAGATGGATATGTTGGTTGACGAAATACTCCAGGTGGACAAGAGATATTCGGAGGCCCCGGAGGAGGGTTATTGAAGGAATGGCAGAGGCTACATATGGAGTTTGGTCTGTTATCTACAGGGAAGGCAGTGGAGCAATTGAGGAAGGCGAGGGGGGACGATATAAGAGTATGGACAGAAGGCCAGCAAGATGCTTGCGCACCAGCTGAGGAAAAGAGAGGTGGCCAGCGAGATAGGAAGAGTGAAGGACAGAGGTGGGAACGCAGTCTTGGACCCAGCAGGGGTGAACGGGGTGTTTAAGGAGTTTTATAGAAGGCTGTATGAGTCGGAACCCCCAGCTGGGGTAGACGGGATGAGGCAGTTGGAGTTTCTGAAGGTGGAGGAAAGATTGGTGGAGGGGTTGGGAGCCTTGATTGGAATTGAAGAAATAGTAGAGAGGCTGGAGGCCATGCAGTCAGGTAAGGCCCCAGGACCGGATGGCTACCCAGTGGAATTCGACAAGAAGTTCTCGGAGATGCTGGCCCCGCTGCTGATGAGGGCATTCAATGAGGCAAGGGAGCGGGGTGTCCTTCCCCCAACAATGTCACAGGCCGCGATCTCACTGATCCTGAAGTGGGAGAAGGACCCAGAGTTATGCGAGTCATACAGGCTAATCTCCCTATTGAATGTGGATGCTAAACTGTTGGCTAAAATATTGACCTCAAGGATAGAGGACTGTGTCCCTGAAGTGATATGGGAAGACCAAACGGGGTTTGGGACAAGGAAAGGGTGCCCCCTCTCACCGCTGTTTTTGCTCTGGTCATAGAGCCACTAGCGATGACATTAAGAACATCTAGGGACTGGAAGGGTTGGTCCAGGGGACGCGTGTGGAACACAGGGAAAATTGACTGTCATCAGAGGCTTCTAAATGAGGTGGGGGGGTTGGGGGGAGTTAGGCTATTTCCTGTGTGGCGATTCGTCGCGGGCAATGGGCCAAATCCCCATCGAGTTCTGCCGAGGCCTGCCGGCATAGTTCCAACCTGGTACCACCTGGCGGGAGGTCGGACCCGCAGCAGCGGCGGATGGTGGGGGGGGGGGGGGGCGCAAGGGGATCTGCCTCTGGGGCGGGCCACCACGGGTCCAGGCCCGTGATCAGGGGCTTCCGATCGACGGTTGGGCACGATCTGGAGGCGTTACTTTCTTCCGAGCGGCCCGCTGTAAGGTCCCCGACATGTTGTTCGACGCCGGCGGGGGTGACGGCAACCATGCGCATATGCCCGCATGGAGTCGGCCAGCCACCCGCATGCGCCGGAGCAGAGACGTCCGTCGCGCGCATGCGTGGTCCCGCACCGGCCATGCAGGACCGCCTTTTGACGCTGGAGTAGCACGCTGCATTCCGATGCCGTGCTAGCCCCCTGAGGACCAGCAAATTGCTGGCCCAGGAGGCCCGTTGACGCCGGCGTACAACACTTGGCTGGGATTTCGGAGAATCCCGGCCCAAGTTTGTAGAGCTGTGAAAAAAGCAATATGAGATGCTCGGTTTTAAGGGCAACAAATACAGACAAAATCATATATAAATTATTAGTTCGGATTCAGTTAGAATGCAGTTCCTTTTTGGGTGCTATACGATGATATGGAAAGAATGTAGAAGGAATTCACTGAGCTGCTTTTATTCAGCAGAGGCTTTTATTATGAAGAGACATAAGGAGTAGAATTTTTATAGAGACGTTCAAAATTACGAAGGATTTTTCAAGGTTAATAGGGAAACTATTTCCACCGGTTAGTGTGTTTGTAAATCTAAGATCATTCCCAATGGAATGAAGGGAGAGGTTAAGAGATTTTTGTTTTTAAGTATTCGTAGAGGGTTGTTCGGAAGTGACGTCCAGTGATACGAAACAACGGCAGTATTAAACCTACTGCTCAGTCTAAATCAGTCTAGTTATAAAAGTGACCATTTAATTAGAGTTCCACCATTTACACAGTTACTTCAAACAGAGAAGGTGGCTTGATTATTAAAAACACCTGCAACGGTTGGATAAGATAGGAGTATTATGTCTGATCTATTTGGTGTACCCTTAGCTATTTGTACAACTTAAAATCCAAATGCTGCTAATTTACTAAGCCACATTCACTGAGGTGTGAAACTGGCTACTTATCTATTACAGTATATTTGTACAGAAATCCAACTTTGTACAGAATAGGCTACAAAAGCATATATTGTGAACAATATCTGAACAGGGGGTGATTATAGTGTAATGTTTATTCTAAATCTATTGGATCGTAAGTGCAAGCTGATCATCTTACTGCTCTCTTGTAATCAAATGATTCTTCAACTGTAGCAACATTAATCCGTGAATCACTAATATTTATTATATCTTTAGCTTCTAAACTGTCTGTTCCAATTGACATAATAGGTCAACTGGATTTTTGTTGACGAAAAAGTGCAGATCAAAATAATCCATGATAAAGGCTTTTAAAAAAAAATCAGAAACATATAGCTTATTCTAAGCTGGTATGATGACATTAAAAAAATAAACTAGAAAATAACAAGTCCAAAGGTGTGCAGGCTAGGTGGATTGGCCATGTCAATTTTCCCCTTAGTGGCCAGGGATGTGTAGGTTGGCTCAGGCATTTTAAAAAATAAATTTAGAGTACCCAATTATTTTTCCAATTAAGGGGCAATTTAGTGTAGCCAATCCACCTACCCTGCACACCTTTGGGTTGTGGGGGTGAAACCCACGCAGACACGGGGCGAATGTGCAAACTCCACATGGACAGTGACCCAGGGCCGGGATTCGAACCCGGGTCCTCAGCGCCGTAGGCAGCATACTAACCACTGTGCCACCGTGCTGCCCGGATCAGGCATTTTAAAGTGGGGGTCGCAACCCGTGGGTGGGTGTTGGGAGGGTCATGGAGCCATCCATCGCGGCGTTCCCGATCACGTGAATTCACCCGCAACAGCCGCAGCAGCTGGTTTTTAACAATGCTGGCTGAGAGCGGCTTTGAAAATGACGGCCGCAACCACATTTTAAAAATGCAGCCGCACTGCGCATATGCACCTGCTCATCAGTGTGCATGCGCAGCACCCAGCGAGAAGCACCGTCTCCTCCTGACGTCAGCGTGCTGAGGCAGGGGAAGGTTTTTCTTTAATTTCAATGTTATCTTCCTGCCTGAAGTGGGGCAGAGAGCAGATCACGTGTCCCGAATGCTGACGTCATGTGCTTAGGGTACGATTGCGATTCCTCCATTTTGTCAGCAGCAAACAAGTAAAATTTAAAATGGATCGTTTTGTAATAAGGAAGAGAGGGTCAGAGACACAAAGAGGCCAGAATCTCACAATTAAACCTGCTGGAGAGAGTGGCTCAGGAGAATCCACAGCAGGACAAAGCACTGGTGGAGTGAGCTGTTCAGGAGGGTCCACAGTAGGACAAAGCAGTGCTGGTGTGAGCTGTTCAGGAGGGTCCACAATGGGACAAATCAGTGCTGGTGTGAGCTCCAGGGCCTCTGAACAGCTCATTAACAAGCAGCTGAAATCAGGTACAAAGCAGTATAAAGGCGATATTTTAAGGTATGGATTTATTAATTGTGCCAATGTCAGCCGGCGTGGGTCACGAAAGCCGGCCGGCATGGGTCGTGAAGGTCAGCCGATGTGAGTCGCGAAGGTCAGCCAGCGTGGGTCACGAAGGTTGGCCGGTTGGTAAAAATAGATCCCCGGGAAAAAAATTTGAAAAACACTGGGTTAGACGGAGTTACGGAGATAGGGTGGTGGAGTGAGCCAAGGTGGGGTGCTCTTTCAGAGGGCCGGTGCTCACTCAATGAGCCTCCTCCTCCACTGCAGGGATTCTATGAATCTATAAGTATATAAATCTCTAAGCATAAATGAACTTAAATGAATGGCCATGGCAGAATCTAATAAACAACATGTTACACAAAATACGAACATTAGGAATTCAGCAATTCAGCCTGCTCCGCCGTTCAATGATATCATGATAGATCTCAGACTTTAACAAATTTTTCCTGCACTATGCCCATATCCCTTGATAATTTTAATATTGGAAACTAATTGATCTCTGTCTTGAACTTCCTCAATGACTGAGCCTCCACAGCCCTTTGGGGCACAGAATTACAAACATTCATCACGCTCTGAGAGAAGAAATTCCTCCTCATCTCAGTTCTATGACTTGTCCCTTACTCAGACTGTATTCCTGGGTTCGGCCCTGGGAAAACATCTTTCTTGCAGCTAACCTGTCCAGCCCCGTAATAATTACATAGAATGTACATCACCTAAACAGGTCAGTCAGCCCAACTGGCTCATGTTTGTCTTTTTGTTTTGCAGGAGTCTTCACCCAAGTAACCCTATCAGCATAACCTTCTATATAAAAGCAAATTACTGTGGATGCTGGAATCTGAAACGAAAGAGAAAATGCTGGAAAATCTCAGCAGGTCTGGTAGCATCTGTAGGGAGAGAAAAGAGCTAACGTTTCGAGTTCGATGACTCTTTGTCAAAGCTCAATAACTTTCTATCCCTTCCTCACTCACTTGCTGAACTAATTATCCCTTAAATGCATCTATGCTATTTGCCTTAATGATTGCTTATGGTGTGAACCCCAAATTCTAACCACTCACTTAAGTAAACAAGACTCCCCAGAGCTCTCTATTGGTTTTATTGATGACTGTTTATATAGGGTCTGTTTAGCACAGGGCTAATTCGCTGGCTTTGAAAGCAGACCAAGCAGGCCAGCGGCATGGTTCGATTCCCGTAACAGCCTCCCCGAACAGGCGCCGGAATGTGGCGACTAGGGGCTTTACACAGTAACTTCATTTGAAGCCTACTCGTGACAATAAGCAATTTTCATTTCATTTCATTATATTTATGGCTCCCAGCTTTGTTCTCCACCAAAGGTGGGAACACATTCCCTATGTATACGTTATCAAACCCTTTCATAACTTTAAAGACGTCTTTCAGGTGACGCCCCAATCTCGTTATCGAGAGAAGAAACCAGCCTCTTCTTTCTTTCCTGGGAGGTATTGTTATGGTGATGGCGAAAAATTATACAAGAAAATGTTGGACTTTACCTGAGTTGTATATTTTTAAAATGGAAATAGGCACTGAAGGTGGCTAAGAATGTACAATAAGCCACTGACAGGAGTTGCTGCATTGAATACTCTGTGCTTCCAGAAAAGGACTGATTATCATCTCCAGTGACGATAAAGGGACATAATGGCTATCTCATCTCCAAGACCCTAGTTTTAATGGCCTGGACAAGCGAGTACATTCCGGTCCTCTTGGAATGGACATATCTTGGGATTAAAAG
Source organism: Scyliorhinus canicula (assembly GCF_902713615.1). NCBI lineage: Eukaryota > Metazoa > Chordata > Chondrichthyes > Carcharhiniformes > Scyliorhinidae > Scyliorhinus > Scyliorhinus canicula. The sequence continues at coordinate 75,741,788 of NC_052147.1, read as the reverse complement.
CCTGCCTTGTTACCAGTCTATGCTGTTCCATCTGTCTGTCCGGATGTGTGTATGCGCTGTGAGAAAAGCTGCTGAACGTTTGCCACACTGGAGAATACAATAAACGAGGCAAGGCTCTCACAAAGATAGCCAACATTTGCAGTAAAATCTAAAGCTCTCTCCCTTTCTGTGAAAGTTGATAAGCCAACAGAAGGATCGCAATGGTAAAGGAACTAAAATATTTACCAAAGTACCGAACTACAGAGGCTGGATTCTTCAAAAATGGGGCTATGTCCCCAGGCAGGTGTAAAAACTCTGACGTTCTATTCCAGACTTTCCTTTAAAAAAAAACGCTATTCACCTACCTGCAGGGGGCTGGCAGGGTCCCAGGGACATGCAGCTTTGGCTGTAGATATGGGCCCCTGCACTTCCGATCAGAGTCCACGTATGCGCACGGCGGTGGCCTCCAGCAGCCGCGCCAAACGCGATGGCGGATTCAGCCGGCAGACCTTTACCAACAAGGTCTCACGAGGTCATCTGACCCACCCGATTGCTGCCCCGGCTGCTCATAAGGCCCCCACAGGTGCTTAATCTACCCCCCCCCCCCCCAACCAGTGCGGCCGCAGACTGAATCCACAGCCGCCGCGTGAAAGTCCAGACCGGCCAGACGTGGTTAGAACGATGCCATCGGGAATTCGGCCAATTGGGACCGGAGTATTGCTGGGAGGGCCTCTGGCAATGGCTATTCACCTACCAGCCGTGCCGCGTAATTCACGAGTGATTCTCCGGGGACCGGAGAATTGCGGGAGCGGCGGCGAAGCCTGATTTTCACGTAAACGGCGATTCTCCGCCCCTCTGCCAAAGGTGATTTCGACACGGAGCTGCGGAGAATCCAGCCCCAGGATTCCTGAACTGAAGAATCAATTGTTTGCCAGCAGAAGCCAACTGTACTGAAAACAATTGTAATGGCTGCGGTGCATCATTATCTACTCGTCACAACTCAAGGACCGTTCCATATAATTTTTTTTATATTTACTTATTATTGGACTCAATTCTTATCTCTAATCAGTATAAATGTAGATGCATGTGTTTTATCATTTCTCCTTACCTTCGGAGTTAATAAACATACTCTATTGTAATGGCCCTTCCTGTTGACTCCCTTTTTTCCTCTTTATTTTTGCAATTATCATTTTGATCCATGGATACTTAATGGACATATATCTTTAAGTTGAGCAGATGAAATGAGGAACTCAAAAGTTACAACATAATACACCATGCTAGCCTTCGGACAGCAAAACCCAAATTTCTTGGCACCGGACAGTGGGATGTGGTTCGAATGGTTGGCTGGTGGCTAATGAGTTGGTCCAAAGGCCATATTCTTCCCAGTAACAGGCAGTGATTTGGTCTTGCTTGAGCGGAGTTATCTTCAGAGAGCCAAGGGAAACATGGTTAGAAACCTGGACACTGCTTTCTCTCTCCCCTACATACGTCTTCTCCAGAAAAGCTGTATAGTGGCTGTATTTCTGAAATTGCAGAGACCTGAATAAACCTAGAGTGAAAACTTCAAACTGAAGGCAAAGTTTGAAGAGAAGGAAGGTGTGTTATAAGACAACCGTCTGAAACAACGATTGTTATCCCTTTTACTTATTATTTTGCACCCCTCTTCTCCCCTGTGTTTGGCTGTCTTGTGAGTATGTGTCGAGGGTGGGCAGACTTCAAGTATTTTTCAAATAAATATTTATTAATTTAAATGGTGTTGAAACTCTGGGTCAAGCGGGGCTGGAATTGACCGCGCACGAGCACAGGATGTCGTAACAATAGCTTAACTCAAGATCGCTTGGGTGAATTGGCTTCTTTTTAAACATAAGTATTGGGTCTGGAAAAGGTAACCAAGGGAAAGGGAACCTTGTTGGATTAAACCTTTGCTGCTACCAGCATAGGGTGGGTTGGATAAAGCCATGTAGCCAGTCATTCCTCCTCATCCTTTGTGACAATTAAGGGGTATCCCACCTGGATGGTGACAAAACACCTACATTCATATTGATTACAGATTCAATAGCAAGTAAATATTTTTAAAATTATACTAATGGTCCTTGAGTTGTGATGAGTAGATAATGATGCACTGCAGTCATTACAATTGTTTTCAGTACAGTTGGCTTCTGCTGGCAGACAATTGATTCTTTGGTTCAGGAGTCCTGTAGTTTGGTAAAGATTTAAGTGTTGCCCAGATCAGTTACTTTTGGGGAATCCCATCTGGGGCTGGTCAGAGCAGTATCACCTCTTATTTCTGGCATAATTTTCATAAGTCTTACTTTCTAAGTCACCACCATGCCATCATTGTGTAGAGTACATGCCATCTTCTGCTGCCAGATTTGACAAAAAAATTGTTAATCTGGAAGTGGGGTGGGCTCATCAAATTTGCCAGTGAGATTGCATCTCTCACCATTGACATCCAAATATCCATTCCCAAGAGTTAGAGGGCTGGTTTAGCTCAATGGGCTAGACAGCTGGTTTGTGATGCAGAACAAGGCCAGCAGCGTGGGTTCAATTTCCGTACCAGCTGAGAATTCTGAATCCTCCCTCTGTGTACCCGAACAGGTGCGACAAGGGGCTTTTCACAGTAACTTCATTGCAGTGTTTATGTAAGCCTACTTGTGACAACAAAGGATCTTTATCCCATCTATAGATTCGCCTCCTGTTCCCTTGACATCATTCCACCACACAGCAACCAACCAGCTTACAACAACAACTTATATTTATATAGCGCTATCAGCGTATGTCCCAAGACACTTAACAGAAGCATTATATAACAAAGTATGACACTAATTTGCACAAAGAAATATTAGGCTGAAGACCAAAAGTTTGGTCGAAGAGGTTGGTTTTAAGCGGAAGGAGTAAAGCAAGGTAAAGAGACAGAATGTGTAGGGAGGACATTCTAGTGCTTGGTGTCAAGGTAACTGAAGGTGCAGCCACCAATGCTTGAGTCATTAAAATCCAGATTGCACAAGAGGTCAGAATTAGAGGAGCCGAGAACTTTGAGGGTTGTGGCTGCAGCAGGTTATAAAGATGGGCAAGTTTTACAATCCCAGACCCCAACAGTGGCTAGGATACTGGACCGAAACCCCAATATTTGACTTTATTTTAAGACAATTGGCAAGTCTGATATGTGGCACTATATTGAATGCCTTCTGGAAGGCATTATGTTAACTTCATTGCCCTCATCTACCTCTTTGTTATCTCAACAAATAATTCAAGCAAATTAGTTAAATATGATTTGCCTTTAACAAATCCATGTTGGCTTTCCTTTATAAACCTACAGTTGTCTAAGTGGCTGT